>NC_058131.1:678177514-678191941 GCF_016433145.1 Gracilinanus agilis
ATATATATATATATATATATATACATATATGCCTTGGAGAGAAGAAAAGTAGCATCAGTATGATTAATCTCATCCAATTTCAAGCAGCAATTTTGACATAATAGTCTTTAATCTGGACAACAGCCTTTAATTAAAAGAACAAAGTTCATCCTTTTACTAGCTTCACTTCTCTCTCCCTCCTCCCTAATTCCCCAATTCAATTCAAACAAATATTAAGCACCTACTTGAACAGAATACTATGCTGATAGCTGGGAGAGAGACATAATTTAGATAAATCCTGGTGTCTGAATTTAGAAATTTTATGATCTAGATTTTAGGGACATATACATAAATTGTGATGCTATCATAATAACACATGAGAAGTACATAATAGAAAATCAAAGTGATGTTTGAGGTCAGAGAGACTAGGCCATTACTAACAGGATGTATTCATAAAGAAGGTGGGATGTAGGTTGAGCTTTAAGGATGGATAGGTTTTCTATTGGCAGGGAAGGAGTAAGGAGGAAAGTATTTAATACTCAGACCAAATAGCATAAATGTAAGATAGGATATAGGACTTTTTTTTGTGGGGGGGGTGAGAGGGCACAGGAGTAGTTTCATGACATGACTATAGGTTATCTGAGTAGACTGTAGGCAGTTAGGAATATCCAGAGTTTGAGACTTTTGGCTTAGAATTTGAGAAAGAGTTGAAGATGAGACAAAACTTCTTCCCTCCTGTCAGCAATACACAGCTGACTCACTCCCTGGTTCTCTCCAAAGGTTGTGTGATGAGGAATGAGAGACTGGGGCTACCTGGGGAAAGCCTCAGCCTTTTACACTTCAGTCTACAAGCTGATCTGACGAAAGGAGCCTTTGTGGGCTTGAGGGAAGAGAAAAATTGTAAGGCAAATATGAAACCAAGAAGAAAACATAAAGGTGGAGTGAGAAGGGAAGGGAAATGGAGAGGGCAAGGTAGGAAACAAGGGAAAATTAAGCAGTTGAAGTGGGTTCTAGTCAGAAGATAACTCCCTTCTCTGCCTTCATCCAGTAACCTATTAAGGGTTTGTGTAGCCAAAACTCAACATTGGAAATCTGACCCAACTATTTATCTCTATCTTAGGATATTATACCATAATATTCTCTTTTAATGTTTAAGAGGCTGTATGAAGCAGAGATATGTGTTTCTCCTTTAGGATCATTCTGTTTATTTTTGCTACTTCTAGAGAACTTGTTTGTTTAGGTCTAGGTTCCAGGAGCAGTATTTTGCTTTTATGTTCTTTAAAAGAGCAAAAATTTGAATCGAGACCCTATTTGTACTCATGGTTAGGCAGAGGGAATTGGAAAAATGGTCTCTTTTAGTAATATTATGGTGTGGTGGACAGAGACCTGGCTTGACACTCTCACACAATGGCTTCATGACTGAGAAAATCATTTAATATATTAATGCTCCAGGCAATTCTCCAAGACTAAATTGCAGGGAAGGAGCTAATCTGCCTTGGTAAAAGGAATTTCCTTACATGAGAATTCTCAAGACCAGAAGTATCAAATAGGAAGCCCACATGTCACCCACAATACTCCCAAGTGCTGTCTGAACCAGATTATGCTGGAATTCCTAACTGATTTTAATGTGTTGTTATGTCAATTTTAAAAAGAAATAAATCAACATGTGAGGTTTTCTAAGTCAATATGTAACCCATAGGGATCCTCATGGTTTTATGGTTCTATCTCACTATTCCATTTTTATTTCAGTTTGACACATTTGTACCAGTGATGGGCAAACTATGGCCTGTGGGCCAGATGCCACCCCCTGAAATGTTCTATCCGGCCATGCGACATTATTCCTAATCTGACGAATACAATGAGCAGGATACAGTACAATGAAACTTCAGAAGAGTTGCCTTAGAAACAGATTGACAGATAAGCATTTCCTTTCCTTTGGCCCCCTCTTTAAAAAGTTTGCCCATCACTGCACACCGTTGAAGTCCCACATCTTATCCCTTTCCAAGGAAGGGAGTTATTGCTAATTGGTTTCAGACTGGGCAACAGACTGATTGGGATACTGCTCTATCTGAAGCAGCTAGGTGGTTCAGTGTATAGAGCTCTGGACTTGGAGTTAAAATTGACCCAGATTCAAGTCCTGTTTCAGTTATTTGCTCTGCAATTCTGAGCAAGTTATTGCCTCTTTCAGACTGCTTTGTCCTCTATTGAATGGGACAATAGCAGCTACCTCCCAGAGTTGTTGAGAGGATCGAATATTTGTAAAACAGGAAACAAAGTGCTTAGATAAATGCTATTATCAATATCTTCTCAATAAAGCACTCCAAGTACTTAGTACCAACTCTCTCCCTTTAGTCCATCATTCTTGCTCCCCATTCTCTTTCTTCCTCCTCTCTTCTCCCTTCCCTGATATCCTTTCTCTTCACTACTCCTTTCCTTTTCCCCCACCGCTCCTACTTCTTGCACTTCCCTGTAGGGTGTCAGGTACATTCATCTTGCCTTTGGTGATGTGTAGGGATCAGATTCTCTGTCCACAATTCACCCTGTGTCAGCAGCAGGACTGTGAGCAGTGGTGGCAATACCTTGTAGGTCAGGTAAAGTCAGCCTCCATATTAATATCTGGGGATTAGCTCCCTCTCCTCCCTGAAATCAGTGTTTAGGAATAGGGCATGGTCTAGATGTGAGCTCTGGTTTGGCTTAAGATCTCATTGGCCTCATCTCAACTGTTCTTAGGGGTTGAAAGTTATTTTCTCACCCCACAAAGATGATGCCTATGGAGGGAGAGTGGGTTGATTCAGTCCCTTCATCTCTTTTCTGATTAAAAACAACCAAAAAAAAAAAACAACCTTTCTCTGGGCAGCTAAGTGGCTCAGTGGAAGGTGAACCAGTCTTGGAGATAAGAGTTCTTGCATTCAAATTTGACCTCAGATACTCCCTAGCTGTGTGACCCTGGGCAAAGTCTTCTGCCTTAGAACCGATAGTTAACAATTGATTCTAAGTCATAAGGGAAAGATTAATAAAAAAAAAAAGAAACAGTTTATCTGTAAAATGGGGAGAATAATGGCATCTACTTCATAAGACTGGTGTGAGGTCTTTCTACCTGAGGGGGCCTTAATTGGGTTTTCCCTTTCTTTGTACCCGTCTTTTGTTATTCAGTCATGTCTATCTCTTGGTGGCAGGATTTTTTTGGCGAATCAGAGTGGTTTGCCATTTCCTTCTCTAGTTCATTTAACAGATGAGGAAACTGAGGCCAAGAGGAATAAGTGTCTTGCCCAGGGTCACACAGCTAAGAAGTGTCTGAAGCCAGGTTTTAATCCAGAACCAATCTTCTCCAAGCATGGCTCCCTATCCACTGAGTCACCTTGCTGCCACCTTAGTTTTCAAATTATTCAGAGGGTTAAGATCCTGCCATACATCTCACCACAATTCCTTGTCATTAAAACCACCTTACTTCACGAAGACTAAAAGTGCCACACTTTTGAGTCCAGTACAAATGCTGATAACTATGGAAACAGTTTGATTGACCCTGCCCAGGCCCTTAGGAGGGTTTCTTCTGTGGGTCAGAAACGAGAAAGGAATTTTCCATGGTAGTTAAATTCAGGGAGAAGAGAATAAAAGGATAAAATAATCTATAAACTCAATCACTCCTAAGAGTAAAACCAACTAACCACCATAAGGGAAAGGTCAACGGTCAGAACAGGAGCCCTCATTCAAGTAAACAACTTATCTTGGGAATAACAGAAGCAGCGTTTGCCCAGTTCTTCCTTCACCACGGTTATCAGGTGAAGTAGGATCTTTAATTTATTTCAACATTTAGCCTTGATCTCTGGAAAACATTTTAGAATTGCTTCCCTTGATCCCAATTTGCCTGAAATCTCTTAGATTGTTACTGTGACAAACTGATCAACCCAAGGAATAAAGGCCCCCTCTAAACCCATTCCTACCCAGCCCTAGTCATTGGGAATAGGCAGTAGTTAGACTGAATTCACAAAGACATTGGGGAGACATTGGTTGTCTTTTCTTGAAGATCAGATATGACTCCCAGATTGGCGCCTGTGTGCAAGCTGTCATATGGGGAGACTGGGGTTGAGACAGGCTTCCTCAAAAGTCAAGATGCCATTTGTCTTCCTTCTCAGGCTCGGGCTCAGAGTAGGGAAAGATGGAACATGGTAAGTGGAGTATGGCAACCAAGCATTAATGTGTGACATGATCGGTGATTTTGAGGAGGGAGGGGAATCATGGAGAGTGACAGGCAGAAATGGCCTGGGGGTTACGGTGCCTTTCTAAGGCTCTGGCTGCCTGTACAATGAATGTGACCATTACCCTGTGGACCATTTAGGACCACATTAAAAGGTACAGTCAATTGATTCCTCCAGACAGCCTTATAGGGGTCCAACCTTGAATGCCTTGGCAACACATAGGACCTAGTGGTTGTATGACTGACAGCTGCCTCCTAGGAGGAGAGGGAAAACTTCTTTCATTGGGCTTTTCCCTTTCTGGTCCTACTAAATGAATCCCTGACTTCAAACGGCCTTTCCCTTTTTCATAGGATTCTGCAGCTTAGGCTCATATATACAAGAAAGTGTTCCTCTAAGAATGTCTATGAAGCTATGGAACAAGCCTTGGACTAGGTGTTCTTATCCTGCATATACCACTGATTGTGTGACCCTGAATAAGTCACTTCTCCTTTACGAGTCTGTTTCTACCCTTTTCTGCCTTCTATTGCTATGAGGAATGTGAATTCAAGTAAGCTAATATATGTAAATCCTCCTCTGAATAGGATGAGATGGGTGCTGCTCTCAGGAGCGATGTAGAATTTTGCTCAAGGAGGCAGGTTGGGCTGCCCAAATCTATCTTGTAGTGAAACTCCAGGCAACTCCAGGTTAGAAGGTCTAGGGAGAGGTTATATAGCTTTAGGAAAGATTAATTAGATTGTCCAGGCTCAGAGAATTTGATCATGATCTCCTGACTTTGGACTTGCCTAGAAAAATTTGGAGAAAATAATGAAAATACTATTGGGGAAATAGTGGCAGAGCCTATGACCCATGATCCAAACCAGGGGATTCATTCTCCCATTTCTCTTGTAGCACCACCAAGGGAATGATAGTGGAAATAACAGAGTGTAATTCTGAGGCCAGGGAGAACAGTTTCCTCCCTCAGCATGGGGATCCTGCCCTGTGAGTTCTCCCCTAGGGATGAGAAAAGGGCAGAGCCTTGAGGCCTGGATATTTGGAACAGTGCTCCAGTGCTATGAGGATGGGCCTAGGTGACTCAGAGTAGGGCTTATTCTGGCCTGGCTGGAGAAGAACCCTTGTTGGGGCTCAGTTTATTATCATAAACCTGCTTTTAGTAGTTATTTTTAACACAGAGTACACAGCTGCCTCTTAAATAGTTATTAACCTGCATAATTTCCTCCCAGAACTGTACAATCTCTCTTCAACCCACACAATCTCATTTCATCCCTTGTGTCTTTTCTCAGGCAAACCAGTCTCATTCCTGCCTGCAAATGCTCTTCCTAGCCTGTCAGCATAAAGAATATTTGACTTGGAATGAGAAGACCTGGCTGGCCTCTGACACTATTAACTGTGTTGCTTCGAGAAAAAACCACTGAGCCAAAGTTTCCCTTGTTTATAAAATGAGGATGACACTGTTTCTGCTTGCTCTACTAGCCTCCCTGGGCTATTGTGAGGAAAGTGCTCCAGAAATCCTTAACATGCTATATAAATTCAAGTGATTATTAATATTGTTAGTATTCTCAGTCCACATGATCTCTTCTTGGGCCTCACAATCTCTTCCCAGCTTGTATAATCTCTTTCCATCTCTCACTAACTTTACCAGGTGGTCAGTCACTCCTAGCCCACCCAACTCTAAGAGGCAGCCCAGTAATGGATGGTGCTGCTGTTCTTTCTTCCTTGCCCTTAGAAATGGTCATTTGCTCAGAGCAATAGTTATTTCCAATGATGTTGTATTATTCCCTCAATCTATGCCTTGTTTCCCCTTCCCTTTACAGGTGGCCAATCATTTCTTGCCCATTCAACACTAAGAGACAGCTTGGTAATGGATGGCACTGCTGCTCTTTCTTCCTTGCCCTTAGAAATGGTCACTCGTCCAAAGCAATGGTTATTTCCAATGCTGTTGTATTATTCCCTCAGCCTATGCCTTGTTCCTGATATTACTTCTCAGGCACCATGTTTGTCTGTTGGAGTGCCATGCTTTTAACAACTTAGTTGAAGAATTCCTTTAAAGTATCTGGAACCTAAGGAAATAAAAGAAGAGTACCTAGAGTCATTAAGGGGGCAAAAAAACCCAAAACTTGAGGAGCAACTGGCAACAATAGCAGTCATCCACTTACTTATTCCTTCACTTACTGAATTTATTCCTTCAATCATTCACTTATTCACTCATTCATTCCTATATTCATTTAATTTACTCATTCACTGATTCATACTTTGATTCTTTGATTCCTTACTCCATTCCTTCTTCTACTCATCCCTTTACTTACTCATTATTTTACTTATGCATTCATTTACTTATTCACTCAATAGTTTATTCATTCTCATTCACTTTCTCATTAATGCATCCTTTGACTCATTCATTCACCCACTAATTGACTCACTCACTCATTTGTTCTTTCATTACTCAGTCATTATCCATCCATTCTTTTATCATTATTTTCTTGAGGTCTTATCAATTCATGGACATTCCTTCATTCTCTCATTTTTTTGTTCTTTCATGTATACATTAACCCACTGATTCATTCACTGGTTTATTTTCTCACTCATTAGTTTAGTCATTTGCTCATTTACTTCTTCACTCATTCACTCCATTCAGTCATCCATTCACTCATCTTTGCTTTTGTTCCATTCATAGATCCAGCATTTATCTATGTACCTAGTCCTGTGTTTGGTTATATGGTGGGAAGAAGCAGACAAAAGAGTAAGTTCTAGGGGGCTCATAGTCTGGTTGGGATGAAAGTGAGTAATAATTTGCAAGTTTTCTCCAAAGAGAATACAAAGGAAAGTGATGATGGGAGAGTGGGATGTGGGTTTGAGAGAGAAAGGATTGCTAGGGAAGGAAGACTGCCCTAGAGGACCTGGAATTTAGGAATACTCACCTCCTTTTGAAGTAATTCGGCATAGACCAAGCAGGCAGAAGAGATAAGCTCATCAGCATCAAGGTCAATAAGATTGTTGCAGACCTGTGGAAGGTTGGGAGAGGTCATACATCATCAGAGGGAGGTGGATACTGATACACTGTGATGTGAGGAGATCTGGGAAGGTCTTATGCTCCAGATATATACTCCTCTTGACTAAGCATCTGAAATTCCACTCACTTAAGATTCTCTAGTCAAGAGCCAAGGAGTCCATCTAGGGGGCTCACAGTCTGGTTGGGAATGAAAGTGTGTAATAGTTTGGCACCAAATGTTCTCCAATATTAGTTATTAATATATAGGAATAAATATGTCCATTAAATCTTTTTGAAGGGGACAGTTTGCCCAAGAGCAAGTTTTTTTGAGAAGAATAATATAAAGGATGGAGCAGGGAAGAACTGACTGAGAAGAAAGGAGAGATTCTAGTCAGATTACATCACTTTCACAATCTCTCTTCCTCTTCCTCCTGCCCTTGGTCAGATGTGGACACTAGTCATTAGGCAGCATCTAGGACTTCAGGACTCTTTTGTTCCCTTCCTTCTGCTCCTAAGTCATTGATTCCTTCCAAGAATAGATATGAAGAACAAGTTCCCTTACAGGTACTTTATTTTTTAAACTCTTACTTTCCATCTTAGAATCAATACTGTGTTTTGGTTCCAAGGAAGCAGAGCAGTAAGAGCTAGGCAATAGGAGTTAAGTGACTTGCCCAGAGTCACACAGCTAGGAAGTATGTGAGGCAAGATTTGAACCCAGGACCTGTCTTCTCCAGGTCCAGCTCTCTATCCACTGAACCCTCAAACTGTCCTCACAACCAATGCTCTTTCCATTCTACCACATTGTGCCCTGACTCTAAGCCATGAGTATGCTGGCTTAAGGGCAACTAGGTGGCATTATTATTGCACAGAGTGCAAGGCTGGAATCAGGAAGATCATTTTTCTCGAGTTCAAACTTGACTTCAGACACATACTAGCTCTGTGACTCTGGGCAAATCACTTCCTTGTGTTTGCCTTAGTTTCTTTATTTGTAAAATGAGCTAGATAAGGAAAAGGCCAACCACTTCCAGTATCTTTGCCAAGAAAACCCCAAATGGGTTCATGAAGAGTGGGACATGAATGAACAATAACAACACAATATTGACTCCAAGACGGAAGGTAAGGGTTTAAAAAAAAATTCAATGGGTGCCTTTACATCTCAAAAACTGGCAAACTATAAATCAGGACTTATTTGTCAATTGTTTAGATAGAAGAAAGTGTTGGAGAAATGCTAGTGATGCAAATTAAAAGCACACATGGGTACATCAAGAACCTGGTTGTTAAACATTTACCAAAATACCCCTTCTCTAAACTTTGTGTGCTATCATTTAGACTGGGGCAGGGAGAGAGAGAGTAGGGAATTCATCAAGGATTGAAGACAGGAGGGAAACATGGGAGAGATGTGTCCACTTCTCCCAAAGATCCCAAGCCAGGTCAGCCTTTTGGGTTTCCTCACCATGACAATATCTTCTCCACTCATACTCTCCAGAAGGACTTGTTCCCTCACCATCTGCAACATGCTGTAGGCCACCAGCACCTGGAAGTTCCTGCAAGGTTTCCCTGTCAGCAAGACCTGTGGGAGCCACAGGTCAGGGAGAGTCAGTTCCTACTGAGATTGGGAGAACTTGGTATTTGGGATGACTGTCATAACTGAGTGACCGGTCCTGTCCTAAATTGCACTTGTATTAACTTTGACTGTCTTGAGTTTATCTACCTGTGTATGTGTTGAATCCCTGCCTTTGGCCCAGGGAAATATAATTACACTCCTTGAGAGCAGAGATTACCTCAGTTTTGTCTTTGTATCTCTAGTCTAGCATGGTATCTATCAGGCAAATATTAGCAGTTAAATCAATGCTAATTTGATTAATTGAGGGAGAAGGAGGAGGTGAGGCATGATCCCTGGCCTCGATAAAAGGCATGTCTTCCCCTTTTCTTTAGGAACTGTGGAGGGAACAAGACTAAGGAGAAAAGAGAGGGTTCATGGGCCCAGGCCCTTACCAATAGACAATGGTTCATGACCAAGAAATGGTAGCCCAGAGAAGGAGTGGCTACCACAAGAGGTTGGCTCTGCAGACTCAGGGCTGATTTTTGAGACTCTACTTTGCAAGGGGCCTCAAGATTATCTCTAATCTTGCTCTAGTTTATCTCTCTGACCTTATTTCTCACTGCTCTGCTTTGTGCACTCTACATTCCAGCCAAACCTGGCTACTCAGTAATCTAGTTTTGTCTTCCCTTCTCTTCCCTCTATGCATTTATTCAAGTTATATCTTCTACTTGGCCATTTATTGAAATTTTCCTTTTCCTTCAAAGCCCAGCTCAGTCACTTCCAAGAAGGTTTCCCTGACCTCTCCAAAAGATTAGAATCTTTCCCTAAGATTTTCTCAGGGTCCCTTGGCTCTAGCTCTGCTATGCTCTGTTAGCTTCTGTCTTGGATTATAATTATTCAAGTACATGCCAAATCCCACCCTTTTGGAATGGAGGCTTCTTGAGCACAGGGATTGTGTGATTTTCCTTCTTTGTGACCCTAGTACTTATGTGCATAACCTTACACATAGTAGCTACTTTAAGAATGTTTATTAAAATAAATTGAATCTCTCTGCTTTAATTCTGGATTATTCCACAGAGATTTGGGCTCAGATTTATTTTTTTCAAGTTTCCTTTCCTTAGGAAGTGGACTATGTGAGGACTACTTTGGGGGAGAAAAGTACTTTCATAGAAACCAAAAGAGGTCAGAAACTAGATGATTATTGCAACTGGCTTATCTAGGGTTCCCAGGCCACCTGGGATGTGGGACAGAGCCAAATATCCTTTACAGCCTTAATCATCTGTCAAATATCTAGGCCACTGGGCACCATCCCCTTATCAAATATAGAAGTTGCAAACGAAGGGGAAAATCCAGATTTCTTCCTGCCCACCAAAAGAAAGATTTCCAATGTAATTTAATGTGTCACTGATGCTGCAACTGAAAAAAAAATCTGGATTTCCCTCTGGACTCCTTCTGCAGAGGAAAGTGCCACACCTCCCCTAGGGACAATTTGAACAACAAAGATCTTAGTACAAATCTCTTGAGATCTAACTGGGCAGCCTCAAGGGAGATTGCTGTCCTGCTTCTAGAATAGGTGATAGATTCTCTCTCTTTGGTTTTGGGATACACTGGTGCAGACAGATTTGGGTAAATGAGAGGCCTGCAAAGGGGATGGGTAATATGGACTTGGTCCCTGTCCTAGGACCTCTGGAGAAGTGAGCATGAGTATTATTAGCATAGTAAGAGATAAGTGGATGAGGAGGGGGAAAGGAAGGGAAGACTATGGTATGAAGGTTATGGGCTTATCCAGAGTAATCTACCAGACCACCCAAGTTCCTTACCTCCCAGAGCCTCCAGACATCATCAAATGACTTGAATGCTCTCTGGAAGAAGAGGCAGAACCAGGGGAAGAGGGATTGCACAGCTCCCTTGCCTTTCCCTCCTTTGGGGGAAGAAAAACAAAGTTAGTGACTGGACCCTCCAGCTCCCAACTCACTCAAATAGACTCTCCTAAACCTCTTCAGAGCTGTCTAGGAAGAGCATGACAGGTCATGAAATGACAGGTGAGTCATTCCTAGAAGCCAGGCATATCAAGACCCAGCAGGGAGCATTCTGGACTGTAAGACAAAAACCCTTTGA
Source organism: Gracilinanus agilis (assembly GCF_016433145.1). Classification (NCBI taxonomy): domain Eukaryota; kingdom Metazoa; phylum Chordata; class Mammalia; order Didelphimorphia; family Didelphidae; genus Gracilinanus; species Gracilinanus agilis. The sequence goes on from NC_058131.1 coordinate 678,188,337, forward strand.
TGTCATTAGGGTCATAATTTAAAATGAAGATAGACATTAGAGGTCATCTCACCCAATGTCCTCATTTTACAGAGGAGGACACATTCTCCAAAGTGATTTGCCCAAAATGGTGGGGTTAGGTGGCCAAGTTGAAAATTGAACTCAGAGCTCTTGACTCCACATTCAGTACTCTTTCCCTTGGGTCAAGCTGGATTAAATCCTTTGCTTCCCCAAATTCCCAGGACCTTGATAGGGATGGAGGAAGTGAGGAAAAGAAAAAGGTAAAAGGTCAACTTACTCAAGTGCTCAGCAAAGGTGGGATCCAGGAAAGAAATCAAGATGCTGAGCATTTCCAGATTCTTTCCCACTCCAATATTAATGACACAGCTGTTCTCCTGGGGAAGTGATGGAAGACAAGTGGGGAAAGAAAAGAGAAGGGAAAAGGAAGAGAACAGAAAGTGAAACAACTTAAGATCTTGGAAAAATCATTTCTGATCTTCAAGAATGTCATTCCCCCCAACCCAACTGGGATCTTTGGTGCTAGTATACACCTCACTTGGTCTCCTGTGGCAGTTGACATCATTTTGCTTCAGATTTTAGTATGTATTCAGGGTTCTAAACACTTTGATGTAGGCCATGGTAAGGTTTTCATAACCTAGATAGTACAACTCTCAGCAGATTTTCTTGGGAGAGCTAAGAGCAAGTATGTAGAAAACCACTGGAAATGGGCTCCTCTCTTACTTGACTATGAGTGCTATATCAGGTCAAAGAACGGCTAGGTGTGTCTAAGAATAAGGCACCTCAAATGTGGAGTCAATGGATCAGAGAATCGAGTTGTTAGGAAGTTGGATATGTGGCTAGTGGGAAGGAGATCTCCACCCAAGTCCTGCTTTGTTGCTTTATTACCTTATGACCACAAGATAATGGATTTAGAGTTAGAAGGGACCTTAAGGGTCACCTAATCCAAGCTTCTCATTTTATAGATGAAGAAACTGAGATCTAGGAAATAAAGTAGTCAAAACTGGCATGGGCTGTAATTATGATGCACAAGTCTGTAAAATAATATTAGGATAGTTTTCTGGCAGTGGTCTAAATCCACTACCTGAAGACCAGGTGATCTAAGTACTAAGAAACTCATTTCTAAATAGATTGGCTATTCTCAATTTCTCCTTTGGCTATGGCAAGGAAAAACACAAAATGGCTCAATACATCCTCCTTTTACTTACAAATAATATTTTATATTATTATCTTTTTCCATCACTTTCATTTCCATCCCCCTACCCTTTATCCTTCATGACATATGTCTTACAACAACAAAAACAAAAAAGAAAAATAGTTAAATGAAAGTAATCAACACTTTTGAAAGTCTGATAGTATATTCAATGTTCCACACTGATAAGCTCTCTGCCTAGAAGGGAAGGAAGTATAATTTCTCCTCTCTGTTTTAGCCACAATTTCACTTTGAAAATGGCAGTGGCAGAGGGCTCTTAGAAGCAAGAGACATTTTGATCATCCAGCATTAAATTTAAACTGTTGTTCCTTTATCTGTGATTTTTGCCCAATGACGAATATATTGCTATCCTTTTTGAAGAATGGAACTACATCAACATTGATATTATTGTGATAAATGAAGTCAGAAGACATAAAAAAAACTGTAGCTATGTGGAAGGATGGCTCATGGGAACTTTTTTGGAGGGACAAATCAAGGAACTGGTGAAGATAAGTTCATCATATGTCCAAAAGCAATAAGAAATCATTCATCAGTCTTGCAATCATTTTACTTTTCAATACTCAACAAGCAAAAAACCCAAACCCACTGTGAATTGAATTGCAGCTTATATATCAATACCTCTTCTCAGAGAATGTAAGGTTAGAGCAATTTTATAAGGAACTTGACAAGATCCTTCAAAGTCAACATGGACCTTGATCTTTTGATCATTACAAAGGTTGTAACAGGTACGGATAGTGAAACATATATTGGAAAAGTAAGGTTCAGGATTGAGAAAAGAAAGAGGCCAATGGCTATTGGACTGTTTAGAAGCCTTATACTTGTATGGCATGAATACTTTCCTTTCAGCAAAATGTCTGGACAACATGAGAACCAAACAATGCAATCCAAAATGAAATCAATTTTATCTTAACAGTTAGAAAGTGACTAGGTACAGCTGTGTAACTCACTTTACAATTAGCTATGTATCCAGTAAAAAATCAATTAGTTAGAATAATGCTCAAAGTTAATAAATTAATATTATTGCTTCATAAGAAATGATGAACAGGATGAATTCAGAAAAACCCAGAAATACTTATATGAACTGATGCATAGTGACGTGAATAGAACCAGAAGAACAGTATATACAGTAACCAAAATATTATATGATGATCAACTATGAAATACAAAGCTATTATCAGCAGAACAAAGATCCCAAGGTAAAAAATGCTATCCAAAGTCAAAGAGGGAACTGTTGGAATCTGAGTACAGATCAAATATTCCATCTTTCACTTTATTTACTTCATGAGATTTTTACTGTATGTGTGGTATGTATCTTGTGTCATGGCATGAGCCATATTACCTGAAAGCACTAGTATAACCTATAATAGACCATTTACTGCCTTGCAGGGAGTGAGGAGAGGGGAGAGAGAATCTGAATTGCAAAGCATTTCTACATGTAATTGAAAAAAAGTCTAGAGCAAGAAAATGCAAATTTGAAGATAAAGATGAGAAGATAGTAAGAATGAAACAGTTACAATCTAAACTGTTAGAATAATTGGTGCCAGAAAATGGAAATTAATAAAGGAAAAGACATCCCAAATCCTCTATCACCATCTTCTACTATTTTACTAATATAAAACAATCACTGCAGTGAGGAGACAAAAACGGTCCAGAAAATTCTTGAGCAAATACACATCTGCAGGGGACCTTAGTTTCAAAATTTCACACAGCTATTTACTATCTCCATGACCTTGGGAAAATCACTTAAGGTTTCTAGGCTAGAATTATCTTGTACTATGGAACAAATGTACTTTACTTGATAATGGCTTAGTGATAGATGAAGAAGGTTTGGTTACTAATCATAAAATTAAATGATCTTTCTCAGAGAAGACTTAGTTTATATTCATAAGAGATGGAGATAAGAAGACATAGGGATAAAATAACAGACTTCAGAGCTGTGTCAGAGAAGTCATAACTCCCTCTTTGCACTGTCACTTGTTAGGCAAATTTAGTTGGCTAAACAGAGGTTGAATTTTTCTTTCTACTGCTATCTGGATATCTGTGGCTAAAATGGAGAAGTTATTTTCTGTTCTCTGCTAGGATCTGTTGCCAAGATGGAGGAGATGAAGGTGAAGGAAAGGAAAGAAGGAAGAGGAAGAAAAGATGAAGAAAAACAACTAGGTGAAGAAGAAGAAAAAGGTGGAGGAGGAGGAGGAAAAGGAGTAGGAAGAGGAGGAGGAAAAGGAGTAGGAAGAGGAGGAAGGAGGAAGGAGGAAGGAAGAAGAAGAAGAAGAAGAAGAAGAAGAAGAAGAAGAAGAAGAAGAAGAAGAAGAAGAAGAAGAAGAAGAAGAAGAAGGAGAAGGAGAAGGAGAAGGAGAAGGAGAAGGAGAAGGAGAAGGAGAAGAAGGAGAAGAAG
>NC_058131.1:678211864-678225796 GCF_016433145.1 Gracilinanus agilis
TTCCTTCCTTCCTTCCTTCCTTCCTTCCTTCCTTCCTTCCTTCCTTCCTTCCTTCCTTCCTTCCTTCCTTCCTTCCTTCCTTCTTTTCTTTTTTCTTCTAAAACTTCATATTCACATCAGACCAAACAATGATCAAGAATCCAATGAGAAAATAGAGTGATTTCTTCCATTCTAAAACTGCACAAAAAGTCACTTAGAAGATTCACAGGTGATAGAAAAGGGGACCATGAGGAAAGACAGCACCTGTACAGGCAAATAAACCAACAGTCTTCGAGTGGGGCCAGGAATTAGCCATATTCATGAGTAGCTTGCAGGGCTGTTGGACCAGAGACTTTAACAATAGGTGAGTACCCTGTTGAGAAATTCCCAAAGTGGCAAGAAGCCTGGAGTGGAGATGAATTTCTTGAAATATCCAAGGAGTATCAACTGATGGAGTGGTATGGCAATGCTAAGATGGTGACAGCCCAGGGGCTCAGAATATGAAAGATCACTCAAACTCAGTCCTGAGATGCCATAGAGGACCCTAAAGACCCAGTGGTCTGAATATTAAAGATCCACGGGGCCTAATCCCAGGATTGGAAGGTCACTGCAAAAATCCAGGAAACCCAAGACAAGACCAAGAAGAGCTTCCTACCCAACCCAAAAGTGTATCAGGGAGCAGAAACCAATCCTAGCATAAAATCCCAATAAAATTGGAAAAGATGAACAAATTATATAAAACTCAATCCAGTATAAAAATGATTTCATTTCCTAAAGGAAATAACTCCATAAAAATATAAAGAGTGATTTAAAATTTTTTAAAAAGAATTTTCCACAAAAACTGCATGAATGCCTAGAAGGAATGAAATAAAAGTTGTAAAAATGAAATAAAAGCTCTTGAGGAAAGAATTGGGAGGAGGATAAATCACTTAGAAGAGAAAATAGTAAACCTCTTCCAAGTTACAGACTTGCTGAAAAAAATAGGATAAAACAATAATTAACAATTACATGAGATAGTAAAATATTAGAACAAAATCAAATATCAAGAAAATAAAATATTTTCTATCATAAACAACTAATGTGGAAAGCAGGAGAGACTGGAGTTTTGGTTATGTGTGAATGTGCTCTTACAACAATGACCAATAAGGAAGTGTATTTTGCATGATAAAACAATTAAAGAAAAACAAAGAAAACAAGAGAGAGGATTTAAGAATGATTGTACTTCCTGAAACCATGATTTTCAAAAGCTTTCACATTATATTTGAATAAATCATAGATGAAAAATGCATGGTTCTATTAAAATCAAAGAGTAAAGTAAAGTGGAAATAATGCACCAATAGTCTTATGAAAAGAAGAAAAAGAGAAGTTTCAGGAATATAATAGCTAAAATCCAGAGCTTCAATATTAAAAAAAAAATACTACAAGCATACAGACTACTGCAGTCATATAGAAAGAAGCAGTTAAGTTCCAAAGAAGTATAATCAGGATTACTTAAGATCTAGCAACTTTTACATAAATGCAGGAGTGTATAGGGCATTCAGGAAGGACAAGCACCTCCAGTGTGAAAACTTGCCAAGCTCTTTTCGGAGCTCTTCATCTACCTTTGGTGCCCACTTTTCACCCACTTCTCACCTTTGACTCTAAGAAGCTATAGCGAAACCCAATTAGGGAGATACCTACCCAAGCATGTGAAGAATTCCTCTGCATGAATGGGCAGATGAGAACCTGCCTGAAGCAGGTACTGTGAAACACTTAAAGCTTGGTCAGACATAAAAGAAGTTGAGATCATCCAAGGCATCATGGACCATCCCAAACATCCTGAATTTTGTCCTGCTGTTGCACTTTGATAACTCTGGAAGAGTGTAAGATTGATGACTATGCTACTTTCCTTCACTTGAATCCAATTCATACAGGAGTCAAGACATCATTCCATGATTTCATTGGTCTTCCTCAAAAATGAAGGACAAATAATAACAACATAAATGCCAAACGATCCTTGAATACAATATTCTAAAAGGCAAAAGATGTACACTTCCAAACAAGAACAATTTACCCTAAAAATCAGAGCATGATACTGGGGCTGGCAGGGTGGGAAATGGACTTTAATACAATAGAAGACTTAAACATTGCAAGTGAAAAAGCCAGAGGTAAGCAAGAGCCATGGGATTCAAACATGAGTCAAGAGAAATTTAGTTGCATTTATCTGAGCAGCTGAGAATATGATGGTGTAGTGCTAACATTCTAATAGGGAGAATAGAAAAAATATATGGCCCTTAATGTTTTCAAAAGGTACTGAGAAACTGAAATAAGAAAACAGAGGTCCTAGAATGGACTGATTTTATCTTGAGGGTCTTCAAAGGGAAAAGAGAAAGGAGAGCAAAAAGAAAATACTAACGTGTAAATGAGGGAAAAGGGAGGGGAATTTATTTCCCATATTAGAGTGAGTGATGAGTTCTCAAGTCTTTCAGAGTTATTAAATGCCTTTATAATGTTGCTGTCCCAACAATAAATTGTCTTCTCAGTTCTGCTCATTCTGCTCTTATATCAAATAATGCTTTCCAGGATTCTCTTGTGTAAGACAGAAAGGAGTGTGCCGTTCTCAGAATGAGTATTCAGCTTACAAAGGTTAGTTTTTTACCTTTTGTTGATTGAGGACTTGGGGACAAGCTTAGGAGGGAGATTGATGAAAGACAGAAAGGGCAATGAACAACTCAGTTGCTCCCCTTACCTAACCTGAACTGTGTTGGAAGAAGCTACATCCCAATTACAGCTATTTTGGATTGTGGTTCAAGGTGGGGAGGGAGGGACCTGCTAGGGGAGGAGGCAGGAGCCTTGTATTGGGAACTTGTATATATTGCCTATTTGCTGCCTTGTCAGTGGGCACTTCTTAGCCCACCACTGAAGTGCTCCCTTTCTCAAAGGCTTTTTACTCTTACCTCCTGCTTCCATGTTTTGTTTATTTGAGTGAGTAGGGGCATTTGTGCTCTTTCAGTTGAGCAGAGCACTTGTCATCATTTTTATCTCACACACTCTAAAATCTCTTTTACCATTTCTTATAGCACAATATTTTCTTATATTCAAGTTTTTTAGTCATTCCTTAGATTATAGTTTTTTATTGTTGTTGTATAGTCATTTCAATCATGTCTAACTCTTTGTGACCCCATTTGAGGTTTTCTTGGAAAAGTTACTGAAATGGCTTGCATTTCCTTCTCCAGATTATTTGACAGATGAGGAGACTGAGGCAAACAGCATTAAGTGATTTGCCCAAAGTCACAATCTACTTAAGTGTCTGAGGCCAGATTTGAATTCGGGTCTTTCTGACTCCAGATCCAGTTCTCTATCCATTGCACCACCTAGCTTCCCTTCTTTTTCTTTCCTTCCTTTTAATCTCCCTTTGGAGATCAGGAAATGTAACATGTGACTCTTTGGTTTCCAGTGTTGTCTTCTTCCTTAACCACCTTTGTTCCTATCCCTCTTTAATTCCATGTTGTTTCATGTATTTCTCCACCAAACTGTTTCTGTATATGTTCACTTATTGTCTATTTTTCATAAAAATGAGGTTTGTCTTAAAAATAAAAACAATAGCCCTTACCTTTCTTCTTAGAATTGGCTCTAAGGCAGAAGAGTGGTAAGGACTAGGCAATGAGGGTTAAGTGACTTGCCCAGGGTCACATAGCTAGGAAGTATCTGAAGCCACATATGAACCCAGGACCTCCCATCTCTGGACCTGGCTTTCAATCCATATAGGTGTGTCTTCCCCCCACCCCACTGAGGTTCATAATGCCAGTTTCTACCATCTTTCCTTTGTGTTTGTATACTCTTCTCCATACTACTTCTTCATTTCCTTATTCTTCATTGCATTTGGATTGCCTAAATCTTGGATCCTCTATGTACAATGTTCCTTCATTGCCTCTTGCATTCATTCTGTTTCTTTTAAATAAGGTACATATAACCTTTTAGGATCCATGGTCCAGTCCCAGATCCCCTCCTACCAAGTCAATCACATCTATGCAATCAAGTTTGTCTCTTCCCATGAGTTGGTCTTCTACCATGAGGATAGATTTGAACTTTTGGGGCAATGCAGTTTCCATGATAACTGCCCCAAATATTGTCACTAATAATAATAATGATAATAGCTAGCATCCAGGTGGCACAGTGGATAGAGTGCTGGGTCTGGAGTCAGGAAGACTCATCCTCCTGAGTTCAAATTTGGCCTTAAACACTTAGTAGCTGTGTGACCCTGGACAAGTCATTTAACCCTGTTTGCCTAGGTTTCCTCCTAAATGAACAGAAGGAAATGACAAACTGCTCTGGTATCTTTGCCAAAAAAACCCCAAATGAGATCACAAAGAGTCAGACATGACTGACAACAACAAAAGCATTTAGATAATTTGCACATATTATTTTATCCTTACAAAACCCTACAAAGTAGGTGCTATTATATGTTCATTTTACACTTAAGGAAGCTGTTTAGTGACTTTCCCAGGGCCATTCAGCTAGCTAAGTGTAGTAAGAAAATTGAAAGAATTGAGGGGATTAGGTTAGCAAGTGGTTAATTGTAGGAGGCGAATGGTCCAGTCTGACTCCATCTTGTTAACTCAATTCTGACCTAGTTAAAGTTTCCTTTCTATTCAATTATGGACCTAGTCCAAATTCTGTCCTGTGAGAAAAGTTTATCCAATTGTGAGAATTGGGAGAAAACCTTATTATATTGTTTGAACCTACTGTGGCTGGGAAACTGGACCACCTGTACTTGCTGTTTAGAGTCTTAACCAAGAACTTAGATTATATTGACCAGAATCACAGTCAGATCCTGAGAACAAGGTAAGGAATTTTCTCATAATAGTACATGTCAAGTAGTTTATATGTCTCATCTGAAAACTGGCTCCATAATGATCAATCAATTATTGTTTCCATATTCTTTTAATTGTTTATAGTTACTTGGGAGAAGTGAGACCTTTTTCCTAAATTTAGGGAATCATACCTGTTCATTCTCCCAATTTAGAAAGTCCATAATCTTTCATCCATTTAGAAATCTGATGATGTTGTATTGCTTCCTTTCAATTAATTGGCCTTATTTGATTAATTGTCTTTACTGTATAAAAAGTCTGTCTCCACCACCACATATGGGGTCCAGCCCTAAACTGAGGAAGGGGCTTGGTCCTGCTTTGTTAGTGTAAGGGGTAAAAAGAGGTTTTGGGGGTTCAACATATTTAAAGGCGGTTGCCAGGGGAAATTTCCCCAATTTAGGAATAACCTCAAGTCAAAATTGACTTTTATGGAAGTTTATTTACAATTGAGAAGAGAGAGGAAATAAAAATCTAACACAGTAGGTAAATTATTATGATCCTCTAATTAATCCAGGTAGATCTAATTAACCCTCAGCTGAGAGTCTGAGGGCCAGAGGCTGGAGGTAAATGAAGCAAAGCTTCATTCACAGAGTCTATTAAAGGGAAGTTCCTTAAGAGAAGTTCAGGAAGATTCAGTCTTTAAATTTACCACGTGGACTTCTAAAGAAGATATTGAAAGCAATCTTACCAAGGTTTCAGCATTCCAGCCAGCACTCCTCCATGAACCAGGATAGCTCCTTCACCAGCAGCCCTCTTCACCAGAAGACCTCTCCAGCAGAAGACCTTCTCCTTTTAAAGTGGTCAGTTATGCATCACTTCTTGTGCTTCCTCCCTAATTTGCATGTCCAATCACAATACACACTTCTCATAGAAGTTCAGTGCCATTGGATCAAAGAGACTGCCTAGGGGGCAGTCAGTTGATTCTGATTTGCCACCCACTCTAGCACACATGGGTTACAGACCTCCCAGAATTGGAGGTGCTCTCATCTTTGGTGATTAAATCTAAAGATGGGCAGTGTAGACTTAATCTAATTATCATATTAGGCAATCAAGGTATGCATGATAAATTGATATGCTCAGAAGATCAAATTTTATCTCCTCAATCATTTCATCTTTGGTTTGTTCCAGTGTCTCAGACCAGATTTAAACTCATGTAAGCTAAGAAGCATTTATGAGATTCTTTATATGTGCCAAGCACTGTACTAAGCACTTGGAGATACAAAAACAGTCTTCTTTGAAGGAGATTACAGTCTTATGATGAGAGACATTGTGAAAACAAGCATGTAAAGACAAGGAGGATAAAGAATCCATTGGAGACCAGTGATAGAGGGAAAGCACTGGTATTAAAGGAGCTTGAGAGAGCTTGTGGAAATTAAGATTTTAGCTGAGACTTGGAGGAAGCCAGGGAAGCCAAGAGGTGGATGTGAGAAAGTAGAGAATTCCAGGTGATGGACAGACAATGAAAATGCTCAGATGGAGTGTTTTGTGGAGGGGCCATGAGGAAGTTCAGTGCCATTGGATCAAAGAGTGTTGGGGGAACATGAAAAGTAAGAAGACTGGAAAGGTAGAGGCTTTGAATGTCCAAGGATTTAATATTTGATGCTGGAGGTGATAAGGAACCTCTGGAGTATATTAAATAAGGGGGTGACATGGTCACACATATTTAAAGATGAACATTTTAATAGCTGAATGAAAGTGAACTGGAATGAGGAAGAAATGTAAGACATGGAATCTAATCAGCTTTTGTTGTTCAATCATATCCAGCTCTTCATGACACTTTGTGGGGTTACCTTGGAGCGATTTGCTATTTCCTTTTCCAGCTCATTTTGCAGATATAGATCAAGGCATACATGGTTAAATGACCTGCCCAGTCACACAGCTATTAAGTGTCTGAGGACAGATTTGAACTCAGGAGGATGAGTCTTCCCGAATTCCGATCCTCTATTCTACCTACTCTGTCACCTAGCTGACTAGTCTAATTAACAGGCTATGGGCTATGGTAATAGTCCAGGCATAAGGTGATGAGGGACTGCACTAGCATTAGAGACATATCAGAGGAGAGAAGGCAACATATATGAGATATATCAAAGATAAAACAGATATACCTTGACTATAGATTGGATATAAGAAATGAGAAAAAGTGAGAAGTTGAAGATGACACCTATATTTCAATCTTAGGAAGCTGGAGAGATGTTGGTGTCATCAACAGTAAAAGGGAAGTTTGGAAGGGAAAGAAGTTTTTGGAAAAGAATGAATCGTTTTGGATTTGTTGATTTTCAGATTTCAACAGGACATTCAGTTTTAGATGTCCAATAGGCAGCTGAAGATGTGAATCTGGATGTTAGGAGAGACATTAGGGCTGTATAATTAGATTTGAATCATCAACATAGAGATGGTAATTGAGTCTCTGAAAGCTGATGAGATCAGGAAGAGAAATTGTAGGGAGGAAGAAGAGAATAAGATACAGGACAGATTTTGGGGGGATACCTATCAGATCATGATTTTTCCTTAGAAATCTTCACTTGAATATTGACCTTGGAGGAATACACATGTCTGTTCATATCATATGAATACACAGTTACAAGAATTCCCAAGCAACTTCATTGTGCTTGTTCAATAATCCCATATGCTTTGACTAAATCTTAACCCTGTCTATCACATTTCTCCAAAGAGGGATATTCAGTCTGGATCTGAGAAGGGGCAGTGGAGCTGACAGTGAATCTAGCTGGAGGACCCTGCATCTGTCCATCTCTGGGGCAGCCTATCTTAACAGGTCCTCATCCTGGATCCTTCTCAACTAGACCTATGTGATATGTCCCAAACTTTGTTGAAAGATCAGATTTTCAAGGTCCAAGGAAGATTGGGTTGTTGTGAATTTCTCTGAATATCACCTGAAGGGATGCAAGTGATGGGCAGGTAATATGTAGGCATCTGGGACAAGAGTATCATCTCTCTGATTTTGACGTCTATGGATGTAGATGAAAAAAAGTGAAGCAGTTCATTTAAAAAGTGGCCAATTTATCAGACTCTTGTTTAATTTCTATCTGTATTATGGGTGTTTCAATTTCTTATGATCATGGTAAGGATGAAGGTCTCCTCTAGGTGGTGAGGAGACCAAGCTTTAAATACCACTTTGATATCTCATAACTTGTCCACCCATATGGAATGATCTTGTTTAGTTCTGAAGAATTGCTGTGAAACATATGCCCCAAAGAGCCAAAGCATTCTGGATAAATATGGTGGCAAATCAATGTATGTGTAAACTGAGTATAGGTGTTGGCCATATGAGCTCTGTTGTTGTGAGACTCAAATAAGATAATATATGTAAAGCTCTTTGCAAACCTAAATATGCTATAAAAATGTTAGTCATTATTACAATTATTAACCTATAGCCATGTTTATAGAACAATATAGAGTGTGCTGGTAAAAGGCATCCTGATTTAGAATGATTGACAATTTCTGAGATCTAAATGATCATCCTGAAAGTATAACAATCAAATCCAGCACACCCTCTAATATGGGTAAATGCTATCATTTACCAGCTTACAAGATGAGGACTTCCAGGGTTTCTGGCATCTCTACATAGATAGGCTACCTTCCTATTTGAGAGATCCAAAAGACCACCCAGAAAATGAGCAAGTGGCAATAGTTAATTCCAGTGTAAGTTCTGATTAAAGATCCAAAATATACTTGTGTAATTTTACAATGATTATGGTTGGGATTGATGTTGTGTCATTCCTGTGGTGACCAACCCTTCACGACCCCATTTGGGGTTTTCTTGGCAAAGATACTGCAATGGTTTGCTATTTCCTTCTCTAGTTCATTTCACAGATGAGGAAACTGAGGCTGACACAATTAAGTGACTTGCCCAGAGTCACACAGCTATTAAATGCCTGAGGAAAAATATGAATTCGGAAGGAAAATTCTTCCTGACTCTAGCCCTCATATTCTATCCACTGCACCATCCAGCAACCCAGGGAGGGTTGGGATCCATTAAAATGACTGAACAAACTCTCCATGATTTGCTTCCTTCTTCCTACGAGTATCAACTGACTCCTCAGATTTCCCTGACACCATAAATATCCTATTTGATCAGACAGAAAAAGAAGCTAATTAAGTCACAGGAAAAGTTACTGCTAAGTTTGTTGTGTTGGCCAGTATCCGGATTTCAAATTAATTATTCAATCCAAAAGTCAGGGAGGGGGAAAGGCAGGAGGAGAGCATGAAATGTTTTTTAAAAAGGTTGAAAAGAATGAAATGAGGAGGAAAGGAGAAAGAGATCCCAGAACACTCCAGGGACTGCTAATGGAGAAACATAACGTGGCTAATTACATCTCTGAAAGCTATCTGTTCCAAAATGATTTTTTAATGAAAAAATAATGCATTTTCCTTGCTACTTAAATCAAGGGGGGAAGAAAGCCAGTGAGGCCTGCTAAAATAATCCCTGTGCACCTGCCTGGACATGTGGCAGCATGTCTCACCTGAAATCTCTGCTCCTAGGCCCTGAAATCCACTCTTAACTTCCCCAAAATAATTTCCTTCCATACTGAAATCCTTGGAGAAAGTCACAGTATGGAAAAAATGGATTGTAGGAGCAGGTCTCATACTATAGCAGTGGCTTCAGGCAAGTTGGGGTGACTAGAATCATAGAATATTAGGGTGGAATGGGACCTCAACTAGCATAGAATCTGATCCTCTTGGTTGAGTGCAGAGAGGAAAACCAAGGGTCAGAGAGGTCCACTGACCTAATTAACACCTTAGTCAAAACTAGAACTCTGGTCTCCTGACTTGTAGGAATCTTATTCAAAGGGGAATGTTTTATGTGTCCAACCTGGATTTGAATGCCATGTCTTTATTGATTTTTATTATCAACTATGAGATGCTTTCTTTCCATTTAAAATGGACCTTCACTATAGTCCCACGTGGAGTGCCTAATACTTTAAGATTTTTGGGCTCCATCCTATCAAAGAGTAGTACATCTATAAATAAACCCTCCAGTACACTATATAAATAGTCACTTTGGAGGCACTAAACTAGGTAAATGAATCAATCCCAAGGGAAATTGAAAAATACATTGGGAAAATCATTGTCTAATTGATCAGGTTTTCAACTATGAGTTTTTGGAAAGCCAAAACCCTCACTTCCCATCTGGTAAATGATTCACTGGAGAGAAAGGACGTATAGAAGGACAGTCAAGGAAAACCAAAGTCCAGATGCTTTCTACCCCAGTGGAAGCCACCATCTTATCCATATCCTCATGTATCAAGTCCACAGGCAGGGACAAGGTGGTAATTGTTTAGCAACTAACTCCAAAAAGAAGGCAATTTTAATCAATAAATATTAAGGAAGCACCTACCATGTGCCAGATATTGTACTAAGCATTAGGGATATAAATAATTATTTTTAAAAAGTCAGTCCCTGCCCTCGAAAAGCTCACAATCTAATGAGGTGGGAAAGAGATACAATATACAAAATGCGGTAAGAAAGGAGAAGAAGGGAAACCAAGGGGTACCTGGGGCAGGGGCATCTTTCTCTACGGAGTTGAATCCAGGCAGAGCAGCAAATGAAGAGTCAAGTATATTAAAATTTTCTCCATTAATTTCTTAAGACTATACAGTCAATGAAATAAGAAACCAAGCTCAGATTTACAGAGATTGGTTATTTCTGAGGTGTAAGGATTCACATTGAAAGTTTCACAGTTGGCTCTGGGTTCAAGATGGCTCTAACACACTCTAGAATCAAACTAGTCATCCAATCAGAAGCCACAATCTTTGCCTGAGGCCACCTTCCCTAAGAAAATCTATGGCCTTGGGCTGTAACACCCATCACCACTAGTGACAAATCATGCATTCTACCCATGTTGGAATGAATGTGTTCTGCTTCATAATTAAGTTCAATTAAAAATATATTTTTAAGTGCTTATTGTGATTGAGTCCTAGATTTGGAGCCAGAGGACCTGGGTTCAAATCCCTCCTCTACTACTTACTACTCATGTGACTTTAGGCATATCATGTACTCTCTAATTTCCTGACCTGTAAAATTATGGTGCTGAAATAGATGGTCTCTACAGTCTCTTCCTGATATGAATATATAATCCTATGTGACTCTGCTGGAGATACAAAGACAAAAATGAAATAGCCATTGTCCTTGGGGTGCTAACATTCTATTACTGGAAGAGAGCAACATGTGTATAGCTGTATACATACATATATTTGTGTATACACACCACACACATATAATATTTATGTATGCATATGTAAACACGTGGAGGGGGAGAGGGAAAGGGAGAGAGAAACAAGTTTGGAGCCCTATGACCTTTATCAGGGGAGGATGTCTCTTTGATTGAGTTACAGAATCGATGGGTCAAAGGTATGAATGTGTAAACCAAGTGTGAACAATTCCTGGGCACCTGTATTGAATCAATCCATCAAATGTGTGAGCCAGGTATGAATTGAATAAAAACCGATTATACCATATAGGATATGCCTTGTGGTCCTTTGAAGAGAATGGGTCATGCCTTGTGGGACTTGGTTAAATCAGCAAGTCAGTTTGGAATCCAGCATTCTATTAGCAAGCCAGACTAGTAATGGAGAATCTCTAGTCCAGCCCACTAAGAGGGAATTTCTTGATTGTGATGATGATGACAAGGGGAGGGTTTTCTTGCCCAAAGGATAACCTTGTGAATATTGAAAGGTTAGTAAACTTCACACTGGAGAGAGTCACAGTTTTCCAGGAGTAGTAATGGCTGGAAAAACAAACAAGAAATACTAGAAGGAAGGCAGCTTCAGAATTCCACAAGGTCATAGGGGAAACTTCATAAGAATTCCATAGAGAAAAAGTCTGATTACCAGGAACTGTAAGTTATTCCTTTGCTACATGCACTCTCTAATATTGTTTTTGTTCTAATCATTTTATATCTATTTGGCAAATACCCCTAACAGAAAGCTAATTATGTTTGAAAGATTAATTGATAGTAAGAAAATATCAACTGGTTAATCAGTATTGCAGAGCCTACCAGATGTAGTCCCATGAACAATGGTACTAGAAAATGACCTTCAGTTCTTTAAGGGTTACCTACCTACTCCAGCCCTTAGGGAAAAATAGTCAACTGCTTTCTGGGTAATTGAGTCCAATTCAAGTAGAATTTGGGAGAATTATCCCAAAGAAGAGCCTATACACCAATTAAGTTTGGAGTGGGGAAGACCACTAAAAGCTAGTTGAGTAGGTATCGGAAAAGCCTTATATAGATTGGCTTGATCTTGAACAAAGCTAGAAAAATTCAAAGGAGACTTCATTTTAGGCATGAGGAACAATCTGCTTGTCCCTTTATTATGGACATAGAGCTATGGCTGCTGCAGATGTGGAGATCAATGAATGGCATCTGGGGGTGAATGGCCAATTGTGGTTTTGATTTTTGCTTGGGGGAAAAAAAGCAGTTTAGAAAAATGGGAAGTCGTGAGTGGCACATTCAGACCAAATGACTGAATTCATAGGAGCTCATGAATCTGGAACATACACCAACATTTACCCACCTCTATCCACAAACCTAAATACACATATAAAGAAATCAAGAAGGGTGGTGGGACTGTTGACCTTGGGTCACCATTTCCCAATTTGCAAAAAAAAAGAGGTTAAAATAGATGCTTTGCAACTTTTCCACTTCTCATTCTAGGATCCTATACAAATGTATCTTACACACACATAACGACCCCCTCTAATGTAAAAGCATAATGTATACCCCAATTTGTTCAAATGTACCACTTTACAGAAACATATGTAGCACTCCTGTTGGGGAGCTTCCTCTCCAACTTAGCAATCATGCATATTAGGTCTCCTGAAAATAGCTACTCTTCTCATACAGCAATTCTCCAGGAAACTATTATTAAAACAATAGCTTATGAGCCCCCACTTACCTGTAAGTCATCCAGGAGTCACAACTAGAATGTGTGCATGCCCACAATTCAAAGCAAAGGTATTTGCTAAGATAGTACAGTGAGAACAGCACATGCAAAACATTCTCTCCCCAAAGCCAAAGTGCTCTATCCCACAAGTACAAACTACTCCTCTGTATAGCTCTACTCCTGACTGCCAGCGCAGCTTCAGCTCCCTCTTAATGCAGAATGAGCTCTTTTCTCTGCTGACACAGGTCTTGCTCTCTGAAGCTGTTTCCTGCCTTGAAGGAAAAATTTCTGTGTATACTTATATCTGACAAAGGGTTTGTATCTTCTTCCTGAGATATAATGTTTCTACTAAGCAAGTAGCCTTGTTGCAGTATACCATGGTTGATGGAAAGGGAAAGAGGAAAAAACCTTCTCCACATCCTCGAGAGGTGAAGAATAATTCCTTCTGAGGAGATGGATCCTTCCTCAACTGATGGCCCCCATATGGACTGCCACACAGTTGGAAAGCTCACTTTTTGAAATCTTCTTAGGCTTGTGGTCAATCTCCATATATTTTTTATTTTTTTTTATTATTTTTTTAGACATTTATTAATATTCGTTTTTAATCTGTTTACATACTTTATGCCCCTACTTTCCCCTTCACCCCCCCCCCGCTCTCCCCCCACCCATGGCCAACGCACATTTTCACTGGTTGTAACAAGTGTCCTTGTTCAGGGTCTATTTCCCATTCATGTCCGCCTCAGTCCATGCATTCAAGCAATTGTTTATCTTATATGTTTCCTCTCCTGCAGTCCTTCCTCTGAATGTGGGTAGCATCTTTACCATAAATCCCTCAGAGCTGTCCTGGGTCATTGCATTGCTGCTGGTACAGAAGCCCATTACATTCAATTTTACCATAGTATATCAGTCTCTGTGTACAATGTTCTTCTGGCTCTGCTCCTTTCACTCTGCATCACTTCCTGGAGGTCTCTCCAATTTGCATGGAATTCCTCCAGTTTATTATTCCTTTTAGCACAATAGTATTCCATCACCCGCATATACCACAATTTGTTCAGCCATTCCCCAATTGAAGGACATACCCTCCTTTTCCAGTTTTTTGCCACCACAAAAAGCGCAGCTATAAATATTTTCATACAAGTCTGTTTATCTATGATCTCTTTGGGGTACAAACCCAGCAATGGTATGGCTGGATCAAAGGGCAG
>NC_058131.1:678225896-678264157 GCF_016433145.1 Gracilinanus agilis
TCTTTGGGGTACAAACCCAGCAATGGTATGGCTGGATCAAAGGGCAGACAGTCTTTTATATCCCTTTGAGCATGATTCCAAATTGCCAGCCAGAATGGCTGGATCAGTTCACAGCTCCACCAGCAATGCATTAATGTCCCAATTTGGCCACATCCCCTCCAGCATTCATTACTCTCCCCTTCTTTCATTTTAGCCAATCTGCTAGGTGTGAGGTGATACCTCAGAGTTGTTTTGGTTTGCATTTCTCTAATTATTAGAGATTTGGAACACTTTCTCATGTGCTTATTGATACTTTTGATTTCTTTACCTGAAAATTGCCTATTCATGTCTCTTGCCCATTTATCAATTGGGGAATGGCTTGTCCGGTCTCCTTGTCCTCCGGGTCAGGCCTCCTGGTAGTTCCCGGTCTGCCCCTCTGCCTGAGGCTCCTTCAGCAGCCTTTGGGGCTGCTTCCACTGCTGTGCCGGGTCTGCACTGGGTCCTCACTGGAGGTCCAAGCCAAGCCTGGGCTGGAGATAGTGATTCAAGCCTAGGGCACTGCCTTTGCCTGCACAGATGCTCTTAGGGCCTGCGCACTTCACCCCCCCCCCCCCAGAAGGTAGTGAAAGTCCGTGGGCTGGAGATCTTTATTTGCCCCTGAGGCGATGCCTTCAGCGCTTGGGAAAGGCAGTGTTTTAGGGGCCTTTGTCCAGGCCCGAGGGGGTGCCTTCACCCACGTGGACGCTGGGGGAAAGTCCCTGCTCGCTCCCAGCCTCCTGGGGGTCCCTGGTCTTGCTGCACACAGGTACAAGCCCAGGGGCTGCCAGTGATTATCTGGTTGCCCCAGTCCTGTTTTCACACTTGTGCGTTGGCGTTGTGGGAGGTGTGTGGTGTGGGGGGTGGGGGAGGGGCTTCTTCCTCTCACGTTTTAGTGAGAGTTGTTTCACCCCTTTATAGCGTGGAAATGCCCCGATTCTGCGTACCTTCAATGCTGCGCCCTGTTGTGGGGTTCCTTCGTTCCTCTGGACTCGTTTTTATTTCCCCTTGAGGGGTTCTGTGTGCTTCGGTCAGGAGAGATCGAGCAGCTGCTCCTTACACTGCCGCCATCTTACCCGGAAGTCCCAGTCAATCTCCATATAGCCAATGACAGTTGCTTTTTCTAATTCCATCAAGGAACTTTTTCATCTTTCATATAAGAATTGTTGTGAGGAAGATTAGTTAGTAATTAATTAAGTATTAAGGATGGACCTAGGAATCCCAGACTATGAGAAACCCTTTCAGCTGTTTGTCAATGAAACAAAGGGTATAGTTTCTGGTGTGTTGACACAGACTCTTGGACAAAGTTATCGTCCAATTGGGTATTACAGCTGTCAATTAGATCCAGTAGCTGCAGGGAGAGTACCCGGTCAAGGAGGGTAGCAGCAGCAGCACACATACATTCAGAAATGTAATTTAAGTTCGCCTTATATGCCTTTTACTTTCTATGATTACCTCCTGGGTTGGGAGTAGGGATTGGGTGGGGGTCCATTTCCTCACCCCTAAATATAGGCATCTATATTCTTACAACCCTAGCATAGCAACACTACCATTCTCTTGGCACTGGACTACTCTATCCTCATTCATACCATATATGCCACTGCAAACACCAATAACACACATGTATCCCACCACACACACACAAACATACACTTACATACTTCCAGAGCACACACCTTTACATCCACACAAATATACAATAGAATCACCGATGTCAAAATTAAAGTTGCAACATTTGTCTTTGTCAGGTCAACAAGATTACTAGGAACAGGGTCTGTTTCCCCAAAATGAGGAGAGAAGCCCTATCTTCATTATTCCCTTAACTTTAGCCACTGACTGCCCTCAATAGCTGATTTGTCCAAGGGTAATGCTGGGTACATTCTCAAAACTGTGTTATAATGGAGCAATCCTTAACTTTCCCATTTCCACTAGTATCTGGCTATCCAGACGGCAAAGTCCTAAAGAGAAACAGGGAAGAAGCAGCTTTGATATTTATTTAGAATTCATAATTTATGGAGAACCTTACTGCCAACATACTCAAAAAGTGGGTGTTTAGTCCTTCTTCTGGGCATGAGGATACAGGGGAATTGTTGGGGGAGAGTAATAAGAACTCTCTAGACTGTTTATTGAGAAAGAAGGAATAATGAACATAATACTGGACTGTTCTTAGACTTTTCCATTTCTTGTTTCCATTCTCTCTCTCTCATCTCAATCTCTTCTCCCCCCTTTCTTGTTCTATACTGTTTTTCTTCCCTGCCTTCCTTTTACACATTCCACCTTCTTTCATGTTTCTCTCCTCCCTCCCTCCCTTGTCCCCCTTTCCTCTCTATCCTTACTCTTTCCTGTTCCTCTCTTCCCTGTCTTCCTTTTCACTCTCTCTTTTCCCTGTCAATTCATTGTGTTTCCCTTTCTCTAGCTTTTGCCTTTCTATTTTCTCTTTGAATCTTCCATTTTATTCAATTTAATAGATATTGAACAAACACCTACTATGTGCTAGGATCTGATGGGTCAAAGACAAAAAAATAAGTCTCTCCCTCCCCCATACTTCTTCTCTGTCTCTTTTTCCTCTCTGTCTTTCTCCTGTCTCTCTTCCCTTCACTCAATTACTCTACTTAATAACATCCCATTTTTTCTCTTATCTGGAAAGACTGAACATTGAAGAAACCAACAGAGAGGAATAAACCAATTGTGGGCCCAAGAAGAGTTCATTCTGGCAGCAACCATGGGTCTATTCAACAGCAGCTACATAGGACCAGAAAACCCACTAAGCAGAGATGACATAATGTCCCCACCTGCTCAGCAGAGACTATATGCCTAGGAGTGATTCCAGACCAGCAAGAGCTGATACCATTGCAATAATATCACTAGATGGAAGAAATTGCTCTGCAACATCAGAGACATATTACTCCTCTACATGTGTCTCCCAGTCTCACGCTTGCTATACATGAAGCTTTTGTTTGCTAAGCGTGGCTACACTTTCGTCAGATTGTATGTGTATTCATGGGGGAATGGCCCCTTGTTTATGGAGATTATGTTCTATTGCTCTTTTTCTTACTATACTAATTAATTAAATGGCTTTGCTTTGAACTAATTTTATTCTCCAGCTACTCTCTTTCTATTAAAAATAAACACAAGTGGGACTGTTGACCTGTGATTTTGAGAGGATATAGACCTACACAGTACTGTGATCTTAGAATTGTTTATTTATGGGGTCCCCCATGCAAATGAAGAATGACCATAGCTGCTCTATAAGGAGGAAAAACTTGTCGACAATAATGGAGCTTAGGTATTGGACTGCTTCATTGAAGCAAATCATTAGTCCCATAGAGGTCTTTGAGAATAGAATTACATTTTCATTGAACTGAGATAATTAAAATGTTGGAATTGTCAAGAGATAGTGTGAACTAGATAGCATTCTTCAAATTGTCCATCCAGTTTGAATAGTCTATCATTCATTCATTCATTCATTCATTCATCCATTCACAGAGTAGGTGACCATCTATAGCAGGGGTCGGCAACGTATGGCTCTCGAGCCATATCTGGCTCTTTTGAGGGCCAGATATGGCTCTTTCTGCAGGAGCCATAAAGTCAATCTTTTTTTTTCAGGCACTGTTACAGGAGCGGCACTGTGAGCACTGTACGGCTCTCATGAAATTACATTTTTTAAAAATGTGGCGTTTATGGCTCTCATGGCCAAAAAGGTTGCCGACCCCTGATCTATAGAGTATATGTGTAACCCAGGGCTCTGTTCTAAGCATTTGAATAATACTCTCCTCATAGGTCAGTATTATTACCTGATATAGTGTCATGTAAATGCCCACATGAGAGGCATAATCACTGAGAACTTGGGAGAGTAGAGAAGTTCTTTGGGCTTCTGACTTTGAGAGGTGGGCAATTTCAGGTTCTCTTAGATCTTAGAAAGAAGAGAAATATTTTGGAAGGAAGTAGACATATATGAGAGGATACCTCTAGCATGTCAATATTTCCCAGCTCCTGCCAACTCATGGAGGCATGGAGTCAAATAATCATGCTCTCCTCCAATGAGGTAAGTCTTATACACATGCATAGATTTGAGCTCCAGGTTACATTTGATTCTAGGACTTCTAAGGTAGCTCTCACCCTTGACCCTAGATCAAATCTCTACTTTAATGCTGACTAAGGCCTTAGATCTCTTTCTTGAGGACATAGTCTTTTAAACCCCATGAGAAAAATAGGTTTTCTAAGTCTGAAGAATTCATATGGTCCTGGGAAAGGGGGATCAGGAATTGAATCTTACTGAGCAATTGGGAGCTGATCTCAGAATTTTTCCTAGAGATGGATCTAATTAAAAAGGGGGCAGATTTGACCCAGCAATACCATTACTAGGCCTGTATCCTAGATAAATCAAATATAGGGGAAAATGACCTACATATATAAAATATTTATGGTAGCCCTTTTGTGGCGGCAAAGAACTAGAAATTGAAGGTGTCCATCAACTGGAGAATGCCTGAACATATTGTGGTTGTAATGGAACACTATTGTGCCAAAAGAAATGATCAACAGGGCAGTCATAAACAAAAAAACAAACCTGGAAAGACTTATATGAAGTGACACAAAATGAAGCGAGCAGAATCAGGAGAATGTTGTACACAGTAACAGCAATAATGTACAATGATCAGCTTCAGTATTCAAGCATGATTTGGATTTAAAAGAAAAGTGTCATTTGTTTTGATACAAATAATCTACAAAACAATCTGGTATAAATGATATTTCAGTATTACAATAATCTTGTTGCAGTTTGCACATTACTTTTCATAATCTGTTAAAGTAAAAAAAAATTTAAGTTTGTTTTCATTATCGCGTTTCTGTTGTTGAAGCCTGATTTTTTTGTGAATGACTTAACCATTATCAGCAATGCAAGGATCTAAGACAACTCCAAGGGACTCATAATGAAAAAAAGCTATGCACTGATGGAGTCTGAATGCAGATTGAAGCATACCATTCTTCATTTTATTTCCTCTATGAATTTTTCTCTAGTGTAAGTGATATATGTCTCTTTTCACAACATGATGGACATGGAAATAAATATATTGCATGATAGCACATATCATGACAGGACTATATTATATTACCTACTGTCTCAGGGAGAGAGGAGAGCTGGGAATGAGGGAGAGAACATGGATCACAAAATGTCAGAAAATGATTATTAAAATTTTATCTACATGTAAGCTGTAAGAAACATAACTTTTTTTTTTTTCAAAAAAGAAAAGGAGGCAGGGAACAGAAGGACTTTGGTCCCTACCAGGGTCAGAAAGAAAGACCAAAAAAGTGGAAGCTGGGAGTACAACAGACAAGCTTTGCTTACTATCCAGTGCTGTTAAAATGTCCCTGGAGGTCATTGATTCCAATCTCCAAAGCTGGTATTGGAAAACTGGGTCATTTTTTCAGAAGCTGGCTGGTTTACCCTGTTTTCCTTTCTTTTCCTGAAATAGTTACATTGCTTAGATCTATGAGAGTCTCCAGTCTCCACTGACAAACCATTCATTTATAGGTGGGGTCCAAGGGAGGAGTCAGAAAAGCTTATTAATGGGTGCTGAAAGAAGCAGCAGACTGGAGGGCTTCCCTGGGGCCTCAGTACAAACAGGCTCCATCAAAGTTTAATGTTCCTAGCTTAATGAAACATGATGTTCCTTTCTACCTCTTCCATCTCCGACACAAATGCTGGGCAAGATAGACGGAAGCTAAAGCTGGAAGATGGAGTAAGTGGAGTATGAATGGGGAGAACAGAGCTAGGCTACAAAAGCTAGACCAGGAGCCTGACCCCTTGCCAATCATTTTTCTATCAAAGGAACAAAGGATCTTCTGCCTTAGAAGATAGAAGGTTTGTACCACAAAACATATATGTGCCTTTAAAAGTCCTGTCCAAGTAGAAATAATATGTCCATGGCAGAGTGGGAGTAGGCGCACTCATTCTCATGACTATGAGCAAAGCAACTGTCTATTGATATCTGCCTTCCTTGACCTGGCACGCCATTCTTTTACTTGCCTTTTGCCCACCCTGAAATGACCAATTGTTCTGACCACTGCTGAATCTGGGAATGCTACTCATTCCCCAGCCTTGCTAGCATTTCTTAGCCCAGGTGACTGCTCATATTCAGACTTCCTTGCTCTCCCATCCTGTTGCTATTCAAATTAACCTGCTACATCTACCCTCCGCTATTCCTCAACCAGAATGCATCATTTTTTTTTAAACCCTTACCTTCTGTCTTGGAGTCAATACTGTGTACTGGCTCCAAGGCAGAAGAGCGGTAAGGGTAGGCAATGGGGGTCAAGTGACTTGCCCAGGGTCACACAGCTGAGAAGTGTCTGAGGCCAGATTTGAACCTAGGACCTCCCATCTCTAGGCCTGACTCTCAATCCACTGAGCTACCCAGCTGCCCCCTGTATCATTTTGTGAACTTAGAGAAAGGGTTATGGGAAGAAAGAATGATGTCTCAGGACATCGCAAGGTTTTTATGATGCTGAAAAACTGGCCACTGCTAGGGAGAGAGGGAAGAGCCAGGGTGTAACTAGAATTTAAGGGATACCCCCTACAAGAACTTGCTACCCTTTCTGGTTACCAGTGGTAGAAGAAAGTTAAAAGGAAGAGCTCAAGATGATAATATGCT
Source organism: Gracilinanus agilis (assembly GCF_016433145.1). NCBI lineage: Eukaryota > Metazoa > Chordata > Mammalia > Didelphimorphia > Didelphidae > Gracilinanus > Gracilinanus agilis. The sequence goes on from NC_058131.1 coordinate 678,232,559, forward strand.
CGCCATCTGTATTTCCCAGCAACTTAGAAGAAGAAGCACATCCCAGATCAAGGCCATTTATGGATGTAGGTCAAGGCAAAAGGAGGAATGGAGGGACTCTAACTGCTCAAAATTTCCCCACTCCACTAATTCTTTTTTTCTTGGTCTACACCTCAGATTTTGATATTTAGAAGTCATTTCTAGGTGGTAACCATTCAAGGCTTCATGATAGCAGGATGCCTTCCAATTTCTCCACCAGTATGGCAAGTGTGCCTTCCAGATCAAATTTAGAATTAACTGGAGACCTTCCAGAGATCTCTCAATTATTCTCACTAGCAATCAGAACACATTGTATGAATTGGTTCGACATCAATGCATGGAAGAAAATTTAATGATGGAAGTAAAGGGTATTCTAAGCAAACATCTCAAGCTGTTTGGAGATGACAAAAAGGGAACAAACCTTAAGTAGTCAAGAAGCCAGGAACAGATTTGGAGAAAAGAGAAGAAAACCTACCTGCCCTTTCTTAGCAGTGTGATAGCATATTCCTAGTGCAGAATGTGGAATCTATTTTTACACAAAGTCATCATATCAGGGATTTTTGCTTACTTATTTTCCTTTGTTACAAAGAATGTTCAATTTTGGGGCAAGGAGAAGGGAGGATACATTTATAGAAGTGACTGTGCTGAAGAAAAATATTTTTATTTAATTTTAATAAAACATTGATTTAAATTATTATTATCAAAGCTTTTGGTTTCAATCCCTATTTCTGTATTTTAAAATACATTTCACTTGCATTCCCAATGAAATTCCTTCTGCCCCCTCTCAGAAGACTATCTCTTATAATTAAGAATTTCAGATTGTGTATTAAAAAGGATGAAAAAAAGTTCAGTGAAACAATTCAACATATTGAAAAAATCTGCATTTCATTCCCCAGGTCTATCCACACCTCTGTAAAAATCCCCTTCACTTCTGATGGATAGTAGATTTCATTGCTAGGTTAGAGTACTATTTAAATTCTATACCACTTGAAATCCCTTCCACAAAATGACTAATATAGGACATTTATTTACATGATTGTAAAATCTGTATGAGATTTCTTACCATCCCAGGGAATGGGGAGAGATAGAAGGGAGGGAAGGAGAGAGAGAACTTGGAACTGATTTTTTTTAAATGAAAGTTAAAACCTGGTCTCAGACACTTCCTAGCTGTACAAACCTGGACAAATCACTTTATTCCTATTGCTAGCCCTAATAACTCTTCTGCCTTGGAACCAATACTTAGTATTGATTCTAAGATGGAAGGTGAAGGTTTTAAAAAATGAATATTGAAAATTGCTTTTACATGCAATTGGGGAAAATGTAAAATATTTTAAATTTTTGTAAAATTGTATACCTCTTGGAAATCTATTGAAGGTGACTGTTTTTCAATTCAGTTCAATGAACATGTAGCTAGATGGATAGCCTATGACCCTTTCCATTAATATTAGGTGTATGCAGGAGCCAACTGATGATTGTTAAATTTTCAGTGTGAGTATTTACACTTACAGAATGGGGCTTGACTAGTTGTTTCATTGTGTGTCTTGGCTTAAGAAAGTGATGGAAAAGATGTTAATAAGGCTGATTACACTAAAAAATGTGCCAAGTGAGTGGCAGTTTGGTGGATTATTTAATAGAGAGTCACGCCTAGAGATTTGACATCCTAGGTTCAAATATGGCTTCAGACACTTCCTAGCTGTATGAACCTGGGAAAGTTACAATGAAGAACAATGGGTTTTACCACCTCTGGAAATTGCAAAGCTCCTTTATTAAGCCTAAGTTTAATCTTTTTTTTAAAAAAACATTTATTAATATTTATTTTTTAGAAAAGTTAACATGGTTACATAATTCATGCTCTTACTTTCCTCTTCACCCCCCGAGTCCCCCCCACCCATGGCTGATGCGTATTTCCATTGGTTTTAACATGTGTCATTGATCAAGACCTATTTTCAAATTGTTGATAGTTGCATTGATGTGATAGTTTCGAGTCTACATCCCCAATCATGTCTGCCTCAACCCATGTGTTCAAGTGGTTGTTTTTCTTCTGTTTCCACTCATGTAGTTCTTCCTCTGAATGTGGGTAGCGTTCCTTTCCATAAATCCCTCAGAATTGTCCTGGGTCATTGCATTGCTGCTGGTACAGAAGTACATTACATTATATTTTACCACAGTGTATTGGTCTCTGTGTACAATGTTCTTCTGGCTCTGCTCCTTTCACTCTGCATCAATTCCTGGAGGTCTTTCCAGTTCACATGGAATTCCTCCAGTTTATTATTCCTTTGAGCACAATAGTATTCCATCACCAGCATATACCACAATTTGTTCAGCCATTCCCCAATTGAAGGGCAGACCCTCATTTTCCAGTTTTTTGCCACCACAAAAAGTGCAGCTATAAATATTTTCATACAAATCTATTTATCTATGATCTCTTTGGGGTACAAACCCAGCAATGCTATGGCTGGATCGAAGGGCAGGCAGTCTTTTATAGCCTTTTGAGCATAGTTCCAAATTGCCAGCCAGAATGGTTGGATCAGTTCACAGCTCTACTAGCAATGCATCAATGTCCCTGTTTTGCCACATCCCCTCCAGCATTTATTACTCTCCCTTTCTTTCATTGTAGCCAATCTGCTAGGTGTGAGGTGATACCTCAGAGTTGTTTTGGTTTGCATTTCTCTAATTATTAGAGATTTAGAACACTTTCTCATGTGCTTATTGATACTTTTGATTTCCTTATCTGAAAATTGCCTATTCATGTCTCTTGCCCATTTATCAATTGGGGAATGGCTTGATTTTTTATACAATTGATTTAACTCCTTGTATATTTGAGTAATTAGACCCCTGTCAGAGTTTTTTGTTATAAAGATTTTTTTCCCAATTTGTTGTTTCCCTTCTGATTTTGACTACATTGTTTTTGTTTGTACAAAAGCTTTTTAGTTTGTTATAATCAAAATCATTTATTTTACATTTTATAATTTTCTCTAACTCTTGCTTGGTTTTAAAATCTTTCCTTTCCCAGAGATCTGACAAATAAATTATTCTATGTTCACTTAACTTATTTATAGTTTCCCTCTTTATATTCAAGTCATTCACCCATTCTGAATTTATCTTGGTGTAGGGTGTGAGATGTTGATCAAAACCTATTCTCTCCCATATTATTTTCCAAATTTCCCAGCAGTTTTTGTCCAATAGAGGATTTTTGTCCCAAAAGTTGGGCTCTTTGGGTTTATCATACGCTGTCTTGCTGATGTCACTTACCCCAAGTCTATTCCACTGATCCTCCCTTCTGTCTCTTAGCCAGTACCATACCGTTTTGATGACTCCTGCTTTATAGTACAGATTAATATCTGATACTGCTAGGCCCCCTTCCTTCACATTTTTTTCATTATTTTCCTTGATATTCTTGATCTTTTGTTATTCCAGATGAACTTTGTTATAGTTTTTCCTAATTCAGTAAAAAAATTTTTTGGTAGTTTGATAGGTATGGCCCTAAATAGGTAAATTAATTTGGGTAGAATGGTCAATTTTATTATGTTAGCTCGTCCTACCCATGAGCAATCAATATTTTTCCAATTGTTTAGATCTAGTTTTAATTGTTTAGAAAGTGTTTTGTAGTTGTTTTCATATAATTCCTGTGTTTGTTTTGGTAGATAGATTCCTAAGTGTTTTATATTGTCTAGGGTGATTTTATATTCTAATCTTTTTAAAAGTTATCATATTATATAATATGTAATTATATGATTATAATGGTATATATTATATATCTGCTGGCATAGATGCCAGTCTGGAAGGAACTGAAAGTAAATGAAAGGACAATGAAGGGGTCGACATAGTAGGGGGTTGGGTTGCAACATATCAACAATGCAGAACTTCAAAAAAGGACAGGAAGAAAAGATGGCATCAAGGAAATGCTTGACAGGAAGAGAAGATTAATCTCTCTTGTGATGGGGTTGAGAAATGGTGGGAAGACAGACCAAAGGCTCCACTAGTATCCTCAAAATGTGAAGAGAAATTGAGGAAGACCTCCTACAAATTGAGGAGACTCCCTGCAGCAAATATATGGGAATGACCCCAGACCACCAATACGAATGGTTTATATTCTGCCTAGGCATCTAGGCACAGCAATGGATGATAACTGGATTCAGAGCAAACCACTCACCAACTGTGTTATCCTGGACATGTCACTTAACCTCTGTTTACTTTGGTTCCCTCATCTGTAAAATGGTAGAAATAATATCACCTATCTCCCAAAGTTGTTGAGAAGATAAAATGAAATATTTGTTAAGTGTTTTGCAAATCTTAAACTATTACATAACTAATAGCTATTATTAATAATAAAAACTCACACTTATATAATTCTTAAGGATTTTTTTTACATTGACCCTGCTGTGGCAGGTAATGAGTTACATGAGTTATAATCCCCATGTACCAGGAAAACAGATTCCCAAGGTAAAGTAACTAATATAACTAGCTATCCTTTGGGATGGCAGCAGAGATCAACTGGGGTCACCTTCAAAATGAAGAGAGGAAAAGAAAGGCAAAGCTTGGCTGGACAGATGACCTTGGCCAGGGCAAACTGTGTGTGTGTGTGTGTGTGTGTGAGAGAGAGAGAGAGAGAGAGAGAGAGAGAGAGAGAGAGAGAGAGAGAGAGAGAGAGAGAGAGAGAGAGAGAGAGACAGGGTAGGCTGGTAGGAAATGAAATGGATTTGAAGGGGAAAAAACTAGATTCCAATCTCAAGTGACTTTCTTCTTGTGTGAGACTTTGGACAAGGCACACACACACACACACACACACACACACACACACACACACACACACTTTGGTTAGCTCATATAAAACAGGAAGGGGCTATACCAATTGACCTCCAGGGGCTCTTTCATTTCTCAAGTCTAAGATCCTTTGATGGTGATGCTGTTTCCTTTAGGTGAATTTCCTGCTCTCTCTGCCCCTTGACTCCATACTAATAAACTTAGTCTAGTCTTCCTGCCTAGACTCCAGCACTTGGCATTTGTTCGTGTTATGGCTTTAAAATGTATTTTCTCCTTTCATCGATTGATTCTCTGATTCTGGCTTTGTGGTGGCTGGCTCCCTTCTGAGCAGGTCAGCTCACACACTTAAACCCTGGCTGGGGCACAACCTGATTAAGTCCCTGATATCCCACTGAGAAGCTCTCATACACTCACCCAGTCCTGACAGAGGCCAGTTGGACAGAAGACTCTTGCTACCTGCCTGCCTTTCCTCTCCCCCACCAAACACTCGTACATCCACCTTTTGTCCTGGCAGTGGGGAAGAATCTTTGGTCGCTTTGTATGTGTTTCCAGCAGAAGGCTTATGGAACTGTGGGATTAAACTGCCCAGGGGCATTCCCCTCTCTGGGGAAGCTTCTGGGCCCTGGCAGATACAAAGGAATGGCTCTGGAAGCAGGTGGCATCAGCCTCCCTGCCCATCAGCAACAAATGTAGTGAGGCTCCTAGGGTAATGTTTAGAACAGGCAGAGAAAATACAAGTCTTCATAGCCAGCCAGTAGGAGCATCACACAGGTTGGGCAAAGGCATTCTTTTTGGTAGCAGCTTGGCATAGTGGAAAGAAAACTGGATTTGGACTTGGAGAATGCAGGTCAGATCCCAGCTGACCTACTCAGACCCTTAACTAAAGGACCCAACTGGGTGGTACAGTGGTTAGAGTGCTGGTCTCAGCTTTGGAAAGACCTTAGTCTGAGCCACCTACTGTGTGACCCAGAAGTCACTTTGTCTCAGGTTCCTCAACTGTAAAATGAGGATAAATTAGCTTCTCCCACCCATGGTTGGTTGAGGAGTAAAAATGCTAAAATATAATGATAAACACAAACAATAAAATAATAAAGAAATCAAATGATTAAAAATGACAAAGTAATTTTCCAGAGTAGGTATAAATACTTTCTATTATTTTGAGGACCAAATGGATCTTTCACCTGTGGCCAAGAGAGAGGGGTATTTGCTTCCTCCTGGGGATGTGACCAGCCTGACTTCACACCATGTCCTCTTCACCAGCCCAACCTGTGCCACCCTGACCCCCAGTCCCAGGGATTTGTTGAGAAGGTAATCTTAGTCTAGGCCCTTCTTGTCCCCTGCTTGGGGATAAGAAATAAATAATTTCTCTATCTCACCCTCAAATGCATTTAGAAAAGACTCAAAATGTATTTCAAATCCTGACTGTGTCTCTTACTGCCTGTGTAACCCAGGGCAAATGACTTCACTTCTCTAGGAGTCAATCTCCTTATAAAATGAAGATGGTGGGCTCAGTGACCTCCTTTATTTTTTAATTCTTTTTTGAAAATTCTAATTAATTAATTAATTAATTAATTAATTAATGATATTTTTCCATGGTTATAAGATTCACGTTCTTTCCCTCCCCTCCTCCAACCCCACTCCTATAGACAATGAGCAATTCCACTGGGTTTTACATGTGTCATTGATCAAGACCTATTTCTATATTATTAATATTTGCACTAGAGTGATCGTTTAGAGTCTACATCCCCAGTCATATCCTCCATTGACCCATGTGATCAAGCAATTGTTTTTCTTCTGTGTTTCTGCTCCCACAGTTCTTCCTCTGAATGTGGATAGCGTTCTTTCTCATAAGTCCCTCAGAATTGCCCTGGATCGGTTTTTGTCTGAGGCTACTTTTCGAGTCTGTGCCCAGTTTCTGCTGTGTGCCACCCCAGCCTCACTCCCGTCTCCCCTCTCTGCACCCAGGGTGTGCACTCTTCAGCCTCCTGGAGTTTCAGGTCTAGCTGCTCTCAGGGTTGCTCTTGATCCGCTGCCAAGAACTTAGAGGTTGTTCCCCACTGCTTTAATTCTAGGGTGCTGGCTATGAATCCTGCTCTATAGGTGGGGTGGGGAAGGGTTTGATAAGCTTGTGGTTTGGTGAGAGCTAATTTACCCCCTTATAGCATAGAAATGCCCAAATCCCATGTACCTTTGATGCTGTGCTGTATTGTGGAGTCCCTTCACTCATCTAACCTTGGTCTTTTTGTTCTTTTGAAGTATTGTACAGGTCAGTGGTGGAGAGGGTAAAAGTTCTGCAACTACTCTGCAGCCATCTTAACCTGGAAGTCTTCTGGGTTCAAAATGGCCTCAGATACTTCCTAGCTATATGACTCTGGGCAAGTTGCTTAGCCCCCTTTGCCTAGCCCTTACCACTCTTCTGCTTTAGAATCAATGGACAATACCAAGTATTCTAAGATGGAAGGTAAGGGCTTAAATTCTTTAAAATTAAAAAAAAAAATTTGCATGTGTCTTGCTCAGAAATCTGGTTGTTAAATATTTACTAGCATACTCCCGGGATCCAACTTCTTCACTTTATAAATGAGAAATATGAGTCCAAGATTAGTTAAATACTTTGGTCCAAATCACAAAGTAAATAAACAGCTGAACTGAAATTCAAATCCAGATCCTCTGATCCCATGCTCCTCCATGAGCTCCCAGAGGTTTCTGATAATCTCCCTTTGGCTACTAGATTGGTTGACTTAGGCAGGACCATGAGATCTAATGAAGTATCTCTTCTTGATGAGTCTGAATCAAAATGTACTTTGTAATGCACAAATGAGTCATACTTCTTTTCTTACTCTGAGCTACTGTGGTCCCATCAGCATTCTCCACACACATCTACCAATAGCATCATTCTTGACATTGGAAAGTTTACACAGATTGGAGGTACCAGCCCTGGTCCACCCTTCCTGCAAAGACTTAGAACATCATGGCAAGATAACACTAGGACTGCACATAGGTCAGACTACTCAACAAATTGTTCCTACAAACAGCAAGCCTATAGGTGGATGGTCCTTGGGAAAGTAGTCCCTACCTGAAGTTTCTCCCTCTCAGTTCTTAAGCCTCCTTTATCCTATAGTTTACCCTAAGCTATCCATTTATTCCTGACCCTTGATCTTAATTCCCAATTCCTAAGGGTTTTCAGATTCTACCCTTCAAAAAATGTCAAGAATTGTCTAGGCTTATTTCCCACTGGGATGTATCATGAGGTAAAAAGGAACAAGTATTCCTCCAGCCCCACATATTATAAGTAATAGATTAAAAAATGATGAGTGGCCTCTTCTGTAAGAAGCATAAACATATGAGAGTGTAACTGTTTTCTCATGGAATGTATCTCGGGTATGAAAGAGGAATTCTGGCAAATTCTCAAACCAGGCAGACACTTTTCTGCATCTATTGATAGGATTATAATTTTATCATTGATAAGATTTACTACATTGTTCATTTTCCTGATTTTGAACCAGCCTTACATTGCTGATAAAAATCCTGTATAAAATCTCAATATATATTTTGTGTTATATTTCTCATTTCTAACATTTTATTACTTTTATTAAATGTTAATGAAATTTGTTGATAATTTTCTTTTTCATCTTTGTCTTTACTGGATTTGGAGATCAAAACCATATTTGTCACATGAAAAGAAATGGGTAGTATGTTGATATTTAGTGACATTTAGAGATACTCCATGTAAAAGTGATTATTCTTTGAAGGTTTTGGAAAAAAGTACCTAGTGAAATCATTTAGTCTAATTGACCAATTCAGTGCCTGGCTAATTTCTTCTCTAGCTCACCTAAGAAAATAGAGAAAAGTTGAGAAAATGTTGCCAAGAATAAAAAGCAGACATAGCAAAACAATTTCAATTAAAAAGCAGAAAAATCAAGCATCTTTGTTTCAGAGAGAAATTAGAGGTCAATGGAAGTACTGTGCTATTTCCCAAATGCAATCTATCCTCCACTTTTTCTCTTATTCAGTTCAAGACCTCATTTATTGTTCATCTACAATGATCATCCAATATCTATGTACTGATGGACCATTTATGGACAGTCCAACTTTACTTCACAGGACAGGCAATATGCATTTTTCATCCACTTGAATTTTATCAAATAAATAGTTAGGCTAAATTATTTTGAATGATTACAGATGTCCTTTAGGAGGCTCTACAATGTGCCAGGACTTTATACTCTTCATGTAATTTTTTTTTTTTTCTGCAAGCACCATCTGGAACACCTACTATTTCTTCCATTTGGATATTCTCCGTGACAGTGGTAAACACATTTGATAAGTTTTTATCTCCCTGTTTCATGCTTCACTTGAAATGAATAAGGGTCACCAAATTTATCTCTGGTATTGTAGTGTTGTGTGATTTTTAAAAGATTTAATATAAGACCTTTATCAGGGAAGATTTCAAATCTACATAGAAAGAAATAAAGGGAAAACTGAACAATTGGATAAATATTCATTATACATGGGTAAAATGACCCTGCTATAGTCAAGACAAAACAAAATGAACAAAAAACAACTCAGTATCTCAACCCCCCCATTTTAATAACATTATATCAATCAAAATACCAGTGTGTTACTTTATAAAACATCAGAAAACAATAACCAAATTTATATAAAATAAGGATGTGGAGGGGAATTGTGGAAAAAATTTTGATAAAAAAGGGCTTTCCCTGACATACTTTAAAATATATTTAAAAATTTGCAATTGTCAAAAATTATCTCCTATCAGACAAAAAAGAAAAAAGAAAAAATGGATATACGCAACAGAATGGGGAATCCATAAATAGAACCAAATGCATAAAAGAGATTAGTATTTGATAAGTTCAGAGGAAATAAATCATTCTTCCATAAAAATAGTTGGGGAAATTGTACAACAGCGTAATAAAAATGAATTTAAATCAATATCTCATACCATATACTCTAACATTAATTTTCAATGGATCGATGAGTTAAACATTTTCCAAATGTAAAACGTTATAAGAAAAGAAGATTATTTCCTTCCTAAAAAGAAGATAAAATTTTCTCTCTTATGTGAGAGAACTAAATGGGGATAAGTGGATTAATAATATAACAGTAAAAATTTCGATATTCCAGAAGAACATATAACAAAAATCAAAAGAAAAGTGAAAAATTAATGATAAATATCTCACAAATTTTCTGACATTAGACTCTAAGAGGAAGTAATAAAGCTTTACAAGGATGATACTTAATCCCTCAGTGGATAAATGGTCAAAGGCTATGAACAGATAATTTACAAAAGAGAAAGCACAAATTGCAAATAATCTCTTGAAAATTTGTTCTGCCTGTCTAATAATTAAGGAAATGCAAATTAAAACAACTCTTGGGTAGCATCTTATGCCCATCACACTGAAAAAGAATTCATTTAAAGTGACAAAATCAATCTTATTATGCCTGTAGGGAAATGGAGATACTACTAAATAGGAGAGAAAAAATACGCGCTATAGGGAGTTGAAAGCTAACATAAGTAAGACAACAATAAGAAATCAACCTCTGCCCCTGATTAATTCAAGTCATTTGGCCAGGACAGTGAGAAAACTATCAGTGTGATTGCTATCCCTTGGTCAATGATCTTTAAAAGATCTTCAAGTGGCATGATATGTGATAGACTGAGGAATGGGGTGAATCCTTGTACAATATGCAATGGGTAGGAGATTTTGGTGGCAGATTAGTATGTAAGTACTAAGTCACTTTAAATGCAGTTTGTATGTAAATTCTATCTGCTCATTAGACTGAGGACAATATAAGGTATAAAGGTAAACTTTTATTTGCAGAGCAGTGAATAGTAAGAAGGAGAAGGGTGGTATGAGTCATTTTTCTTCCACTTACTATCAGTCTACCACCTCGCCTTCCACCCCCCACTACTAAAAATCACCTATCCATTCATCCAAGTAATATTAAGCCATTACAATCTACTATCATATCACATCTTTCACTATGGTCTTCAGTTCATAGGATTATAGATTTAGAACTGGAAGGAATTTTGGGATCATGTATTCCCTCTTTTTATTTATTTTATTTGAAAAATTTTAAATTAATTGATTTAGAATATTTTTCCATGGTTACATGATTCATGTTCTTTCCCTCCCTTCCTCTCACCCCCCTCCCATAGACAATGAATAATTCCATTGGGTTTTGCATGTGTGATTGATCAAGACCTATTTCCATATTATTAATATTTGCACTAATGATCATTTAGAGTCTACATCCCCAATCATATCCCCCATCAACCCATGTGATCAAACAGTTGTTTTTCTTCTGTGTTTCTGCTCCCACAATTCTTCCTCTGGATGTGGATAGCGTTCTTTCTCATAAGTCCCTCAGAATTGTCCTGGATCATTGCATTGTTGTTAGTAGAGAAGCCCATTACATTCGATTATACCACAGTGTATCTATCTCTGTGTATAATGTTCTCCTGGTTCTGCTCCTTTCGCTCTGCATCAATTTCTAAAGGTTGTTCCAGTCAACATGGAATTCCTCCAGTTCATTATTTATTTTAGCACAATAGTATTTCATCACCAACAGATACCACAATTTGTTAAGCCATTCCCCAATCAAAGAGCATCCCCTCATTTCCCAATTTTTTTTGCCATAACAAAGAACGCTGCTATAAATATTTTTGTACAAGTCTTTTTCCTTATTATCTCTTTGGGGTAATCACTCCTTTTAGAGCTATGTGAGATTAGATAAATTTCTTCCCTTGTTGCTTCTTTTCTAAATGAAAGAGTTGAGCTAGATAACCTCGTAGTTCCCTCTTAACGTCTCTGTCTATCATCATATGAACTGAGAGAGGCCCATGGTCAAAAGTAACAGATTATAGGACACTGAGATGCAATATTTGGGGTCCAGTTCCATCACTGCTATCCATGGTGTCTGGAAAGTTCAAAAGTGTATAGATTATAGAAGAATATCTTTAGAGCTAGGATAGATTTAATTTAGTTTAGCCCACTGTTAAAGAGCTTTAAAGTGTCTGAGGCAAGATTCAAATCTAGGTCTTCATGACTTTGCATTCAAAACACAAATCTGTCCACCTTCCTCACTGAGTTCTTGGCATGGGAACAGATTTCACATACTGACAGACATCACTTTATACTCATGACCACAAGAAATCTTATGTTACTCCATGCAAGATCTAAGGCTGTCCTTAAAAAATTTCTGAAGCCAAATTTATTGGAATGTAATTCAGATATGCAGTCAACTGACCTTTGGTCTCTCTGTAAGATAGAGATGTGGTGGGGCCACAATATACAATTGGCTATGCATTCCTCTTGACCTGCAGGATCTTTAGCTTTGCACCCACTGCTGATCCAATCCAATTCAATCAAATCAAAATTTATTAAGTGCCTTCTATTTGCCTACACTGTGCTAAGTGCTGGGGATGTAATTAATAAAAAGAATTTCCCTGCCTCAAGGAGGTGGAAAGGTGGGAAGGTAGGGGGAGGGAACAGGACACTAGGGGATATCTTATTGAGCATCTTGTTCCAAGCAGTTGAAATCAGGCAGGGCAGCAGATGTAAAGTGGAGTGAGTTGAGAGTTCATATAGAGCACCCTCTATAAAGAAGTTTAAAACTATAGTTCTTAATTCTTTGGGAGGAGTTTGCTTCTTCATTCTCTAGCCCTCCAATTAGAGGGGCAAAGAGGATGAGGGAGGTGGTGTCAATCAAGGAATGAGCTACCACGTGGTGGTAAGCTCATCCTGGGAGAAGTATCTTGTTCCATGGAGTTGAAATCAAGTAGGGCAGTAGATGCAAATGGGAGTGGTCCCATTGTTGTAAGTGCCTAGACCTGGAAAGCAGGTCCACAGAGACAAGAGCAGACCATAGAAGGAGGCTCAAAATGTGTTCTATTTAATTGTTTTTATCTAACCTGTGATTTCGTTTGTTTTAAGAACACTCCATCAACCACCTGCTCTTCTTCTTATCATCTTTGAGGATTTTTTTCAGACATTAAGAGGCTGTTTCTTACTCAGGATTAATGTCTTAATCCAAGGTAGAACTGAAACTCAGGTCTTCCTGACTTTGAAGTTTGGGAAGTTGCCTCAGCTTGTACCTGAGTTGGTATAAATATCTCTCAATTTCATTGAGGAGCGGTCCTTTCCATAAGGAATATGATTGAGCAACCATGGAGTTGACTGGTGGAAGGTATAACCTCAGAGGAGCTTTGTCCTTGAGGATCTTTACTTATACTTCTAGGATAATCAATTACTCAATCATCAAGTATTTATTAAGTTCCTATTATGTGCCAGGCATTGTGTTACACACTGAGGATAAAAAAAGTCAAATAGTCCATGCTCTCAAGGAATTTATATTTTAGTGAAGATAACGATAATGTATTGGATCATTATTTTCCACGTCCATGTGAGCATAAGATGGTGGAATCAGAACAGTAAAAGCATGTCCAACAAATTTTCTCCAGTTCAGCTTCTAGAGAAGTAACATAGTAGAACAACAACAACAGTCATAAAAAAATAATTAATATTTATATATTTTTAAATTATTTAGTTAGTTAAACGTAGAAACAATTTTTGACAGTTGTTTCCTGAATTTTAGGATTCATGTTTTCTCCCTCTCTCCCTTCCCCATTTCCCTAAAGTGGTTAAAAAGTCTAATATAGATTATACCAGTTCTTCCATGCAATACATAGTTCCATGTTGCTCATGTCATGTTAGAAGACACATCGTACACATAATAAAATCTCATGAGGGAAATAAAGTGAAAGATGGCATGCTTTGATCTGCACCCAGACTCCAACAGTTCATTCTTTGGCTGTGGATAGCATTTTCATCATGAGTCTCTTGTGTTTTGTGATCTTGGAAATTTGCTTTGCTGATAATGGTTTAATCCCTTATAGCTGATCATTATATAATATTTGTTACTGTATACATTATTCATCTGGTTCTGCTGACTTTACTTTGCATCAGCTCATGTTAATCTTATCAGGTTTTTCAGAATTTGTCCTGCTCATTATTTCTTATGGGGCAATAGTATATTCCATTTTGAGTATGTACCATAACTTATTCATCCATTCCCCAAGTTATGGACAACTCCTCTGTTTCCAATTCTTTGGCATTACAAAAAGAGCTGCTAAATATGTTTTAATGCATATGATGTGATTTCCTTGTTATCTCATTTGAGCCTCATAACAACTCTGGAATGTGGGTGCTATTATCTCCATTTTATAGGCGAGGAAATCAGTTTGAGAATAGCTAAATGATTCACCCAAAATCACACAGCTGGTAACTGTCTGAGGCAAGTGTGAACTTAAATCTTCTTGACTTCCAAGTCAATCCACTGCAACACCTATTTGCTCACAGCTGTTCCAGATGCCCCAGGGGTTAAAGGGCTGGAAGTGCCAAACTAAAAAATTAATTTTTGATTCCTGAATTAACTGGGAGCCACTGGAATTTGAGTAAACTAGTATCCATGGTTAGACTCATATATTAGAAAAATTGCTTGGGCAGTTCTTGGGAGAATAGATTTGAGTGGGGAGAAACTTCAAGGAGAGAGATCAGTGAGGAAGTTTTTATAGTCATCTAAGTAAGAGGTGATGAGAACCTGAACTGAAGTAGTGACTGCTTGAGTGGAGAGAAGAAGATTGATGTGAGCAGTGTTGTGAAAGTAGAATCAACAATACCTAGCAATTTATTTGATGGAGGGGAGTCAGTGAGGAATCAAGGATGATACCAGTTCTAACAGAAAGGTAACTGAAAGTAAAAGAAAGAATAATGATACTAACAGAGATAGGAAAGTTTGAAAGGATAGGTTTGAGTGGAACAATGAGTTCTGTGTGGGGCATATTAAGTTTGAAATGTCTATGGGGCCTCTAGTTTAAAATGTTGAGTGGTCAGCATTGAAGCTCAGGAGAGAGACTAGGGATGGATAAAAAAGACCCAAGATTCATTTGCCTAGTCATGATCATTAAACCCATGGGAACTGATGAAATTACAGAAATTGTATAGATAGGCTCAGGATAGTCTTGAGGTATATCCACAGTTAAGGGTCAGGGGAAGAGAATGACATTGATAAGGAGTCAAGTAAAAGTAATTGAGGTTCACACAGACATGAAGAAAACCAAGAAGGAGCAGTGTCATGACAATATGGACAGAAGAGATTAGAAAGGAAGAAAGAGTGATTAGCAGTATTCAAGGCTTCAGAGATGTTGAGAAGGATGAGAATCGAGAAAAGCCCATTAGATTTTCAATTTAGATTTGAGAGAGATCATCAAGTGATCACAAGATTACAAGAAATCATCAGTGACTGTATAGTTGGTAGTTTTAGTTGAGAGATGAGATCAGAATTGAGATTGTAAAGGATTCAAAAGTACATGAAATAAATGGAGACAACAAGAGATGGCACCCAGGTAGATGACCCTACTATCCACCAAACCTCAGAAAATATAGTTTCCTAATCAGTGGAGCATCATAGGAGTCTTTTTCTTCCCTACTTCTTCAATTGTCTTCTTCCCCACCTGTGGCTTGAATAGGGGATGTTTAGCCTAAAGAAAACTAGTTGGGGGAAAGGTGCCAGATGATAGATTTTTCCAAGTATTTGAAATATAGAGAAGGGATGGGATTTGTTCTTTTGGGCCCCAGGTTCAGAACTTGGAGCAATTGGTGAAAGTTAAAAAGTGGCAAAAATTGTCTTGGTGTCAGGGGAAATTGCATAACAATTAGAGCTGTCCAAAAGCAGAACAGGCTGCCTCAAGAGGCAATGGACACCCCACTCCATCCCCCAAGGATGTTATTTTGTTATTGCCAAGGATGTTATTTATTTTTTGGATTCCATTTAAGAATGAGTAGAACCAGATAGTCACTGATTGGTCAGTCTCCAACTTTAAATTCTGTAATCTTTGAGTAAGGTATGCAGATTGCTTATGTCAAGTTTCTTTTCCACTTATGAAATTCCTATCCTCTTACAAAGTTATAGAACCCTTAAAAGCATACCTTCATAGGGGTAGCTGGGTAGCTCAGTGGAGTGAGAGTCGGGCCTAGAGACAGAAGGTCCTAGGTTCAAACCCGGCCTCAGCCACTTCCCAGCTGTGTGACCCTAGGCAAGTCACTTGACCCCCATTGCCCACCCTTACCAATCTTCCACCTATGAGACAATACATCGAAGTACAAGGGTTTAAAAAAAAGCATACCTTCATAAACAAAATAGGCTGGGTCAGTTAATTTGGAAGGTTCATTACTGGGGATATAATCCAGTAATAATAACTATACAGCATATTATATCATTTTATTCTTATAACAGCTCTGGAAGGTAAGTATTGGCTGATATCCCCACTTTATGGGTGAGGAAACTGAGACAAACAGATGTCTTGTCCAAGGTCACAGTGTTACTCAGAGGATGACTTTTTTATTTGACCTCAGATCTTCCTGACTTGAAGTCCACTTGACTTGAAATTCTATCCACACCACCTAATCATGATGAGAAAAGCAGTTGGATTAAATGCCTACCTCAGACATACACTAGCTGTGGAACTGTGACAAAAGTCACTTAACCTCTCAGTGCCCCCAGAAAACTCTCTAATATTGAGTTTCCAATGAAGTGCTGCTCTGCACCAGTAAAGGGATTTTCCACAACAAGAGTTCTCTTCAACAATGAAATCACAAATCTGGATCTTCCTCCCCATCACCTCAAAATAGGTAGAAGTCCTCTTTTTTCCTTTCCAGAAAACAGCATGAGGGAATCCACACAGGAAGTTGAAAGCTGGATAAACCCAAGGTTCTCACTGAAAAGTTCTCTAATCCTTTGGGGAAATAGGTAGAGCTGATCAAAATGGGGTCCCTGAATACAGGTAATGGTACAGTCAAATAGTTGATGGTGGAGGCAACATGTCCACTTCCAGAGGGTTGAAACATCCCAAGAAATTCAAAATGCAGAGGTTTTGTACTAATGGGCAGGGGCATGGCTAGTAGCTGTAACCTCTCAGTCTTGGCTTTGCTGTCTATAATATCCTTTCCAGAGAGTGATTTGCTTGAAGGTCCAGGAGATTATTGGGCACTACTGGGCCAATCTCATCTTTTGGGACCAGGGGAAATAGTGAAGACTTACATAAAACATAAGGGACTCAGTTTATTCACCATCCCATGCCCACAAAACTGGACCTTGTATAGGATGGACAGGACATCCTTTCCACCACTAATGATTACTTCCTTTATGGCTACACTCAGAAAGTTTTCAGAGGTCCCTGAAAATGCAAGGGTCTTCTTGTAGCAAGTGATAGTGAGGACCTCCTGTTCTAAGAACAGGGAGAAGTAGGTTGGGGGAGAAACTCTGGAACCCACAGACCTAGGGAAATAGGTTTCTTCCAGGAAAGGGCACAGCATCAATTAATCAGTGAGTATCTATTAAATGGTTTCCAAGTACCAAGTACTCTGCTGGTATAAAAGAATCTCTACAAGACAGTGGGTCTAAGCTCAGGCTCCTCTAACTTGTATGGACCATCTTGTGTTCAGGGTAACTGAGTTGTGGTAGATACAGAGTGGTTTCCAAAGCAGAAAATAGGCCAGGTCATGGGATGAATTGGGCTTCAATCTAAGTGTATCATGGATGAATGCAGGAAAGGAGTCTTGGGTGCCACCCAGGGCATCTTAACTTGTACTGGCTAGATCCTCAAGAACTAAATTGTATATTTCTAGGAGAGATTCATAAGATCATAAACTTGGAGCTGAAAGATTTAGACCATCAAGGCTAAGCCTCCTTTTTGAAGATGTGGAAACAGAAAATCCAAAGAAATTTTATCTTGCATAAGATCACACAGCTAGTAAGTGTCTGAGGAATAATTTGAACTCAGCTTTTCCTGAGTTAAATCTGGATCTGGCATGTAGAGGCCTAGAGCCAGTCAACATGCCATGTTGTTTTGACTTCAGGGAGCTGTCAACTGGCTGCAAGAGTTGCCACAGCAAATTGTTCTTCATGACCTATAGGTAATGTTCTCTAAGAAGGTCCAGGGTTAGTGAACAATGATTATGCTATGCAAAAGCCATCTTAGCTCTCTCCATCAGGAAATTCCAAGGATATAGACATAAATAAATTGTCTTGACTTAGAAATCCAAGGAGCTCCTAATGAAAAATATCCAAGTAGAATGTGAGCTTCTTGAAGGTGGGAATTATTTTGCATTTTCTTTTTATCTTTAGCACCATGAGTAGCGCATAGTAGGTGCTTAATAAATGCTTTCAGAATTAAAATAAAATTGCCCTGTTGATGAAGGGTCATCAATTACAAGTGTCTGCCTGGTTCTTGAGTCACTCTTTATCCCCAAAGAAGGTGATGAAGCCCTAATAACTAGCCACCAATAGGAGTTGGGTCAGAGGAGACAATTAGCATAGGTTAGGAGCTAATCCCAGAGGCTAAATGCAGACAAATTGCTTGGAGCTGGGCAAAGTCTCAGATTCTGAAGCTCATCAAATAAGTTGAGCACCTACCATGTGGGAGCAGCCATGTAGCCAATCAGCACTTTGGTGGCCTCAAAGTTTGATTGCCAGGATACACAATTGTACTGGAGATGAATTGGCTGCATCACTTGCCCTTTCTCCTAATGGACAGTAGCTGGGCTGCCAATGAATCCAAGAATGACTTGGCAAATCTTCTCTCTATACCCAGGTGAAGAAGAATAGGAGAACACAGAGTTCCAAGACTTTCAACTGGGGGCTCTTGGCCACCAGTTTGTCCCTCAGGCATAGAATCTGTATGGCAAAAATGGAGTAGGATGAAAGCAAAGATTCTTGCCAATCTTTGTCTAGAAAATCATTTGGTTGAACTCTAGGACTCTTCTCCATGTGTTGCAATAAGATGTTACAAGCATTCAATTCAATTAGAGCATCTTCTGTGTTCCACACATGGTGCTGGGAAGTAAGGCTACAAAGATGAAATGTGAAAACAGTGCCCCCCTTCAAGGAGCTTCAATCCTATTAGGAGAAATATACCAGGCTTACATAGAATTAAATTCACAATGAATATAAGAGAAACAAAAAATAATGGAGTGATAGGAACAACTGAGTAAAATCAAGAGGGGAGAGAGGGAATTAATGTTTATTTATTAAGCACCTACATACTAGGTGCCACGCATTATACTGAGTGCTTTATGAACATTATCTTATTTGATCAGAAAAGGTCTTGTGTAGGAAGACCCAAATGGAGATTTAAAAGGAAGTAGAGATTCCAAGAAGTAGATAGGGAGGGAGAAGATTCTAGGCAAGTAGAACATGGTTCCCCCTGGGATCTGTAAATAGGCTAGTGTGGCTGAAATGCAAAGTACAGGATGGGGCAGTAATGAATAATCAGCCTGAAAAGATCAGATTGTGAAATCTTTTAAATGCTATACAATTTGTTCTGAAGCAATAGAGGAGCTACTGGTGCTTCTGGAAGAGGTGATGATGCTCTTGATGGGGAAAATCAAATCTAGATATTGTAAATGTTTTGTCATTGTTTGGTTACGTCTGACTCTTCATGGCCCCATTTGGGATTTTCTTGGCAAAGATATTGAAGTGATTTGCCCTTCTTTCTCCTGCTTATTTGACAGATGAAGAAACCAAAGCAAACAGGGTAAGGTGACTTTCCTAGGGTCAAATAGCTTTTAAATGTCTGAGGCCAGATTTGAACTCAGGAAACTGAATTTTCCTGACTCCCACCTGGCACACTATCCACTGTGCTGCTTAGCTGTCCTGTGTACAAATAACCATCAACCAGAAGAATTTCTCCTGGCCCAGCAGCCCCTGCTACCTCTGACTGGGAGGAGGGCTGATAGAGCCCAACTGCATCTGAGTTAGAAATTGCCTTTTAATGTTTCAGACATTCATGACTTCATCAGTGCAGGTCCCTGATGCAGAGCACAACCCCTTGATGCCATCCATGGTCTTTGAATATTGCCATGGCTGGAAATCTCACTGCTCCCTGGCTTATCTGGTGATGAGCCTCTTCAAACTCTAGCCCTGACTTTGTGACTGATTTCTGACCTTATTTAATTTCTAACCCCAACCCTAGGCAGTATCAGAAGCTTTCTCAGACTAAAGCCTGCTGGAGCTTGCATTCTCTGGGCTCGATTTCGAAAGCCCAGAGGTGACCTCCACAATACAGTGAAAAAGAGAACTTTATTTAGTGCAGGGAGTTTAAAATTAATTTTTAAAAATAGGAACCTTCATCATTAACCTTGCAAGACATCTGAAGGGATATGCTTGGTGCCAGTTTCTGTCTCCTGAGAGCTCCAGACAGTGAAGGAATTTTTCTCACAGTTCTTATGGCTTTCACTCACTTCTTTGGCCAGGCTTGATTTAAGGGGATGGAAGTGTTCTGGGCTCCTTCGAGATCCCAGGCATGGACTCTACTCTTTTAGAGAATTCAAGCCAACAGGGCACGAATTGAGCAACTCTGGTGCACCTTGCTCGTGCTAGGTGCAAGAAGACGATTAGAGGTGGTGGAGAGGGGCAGGGAAGAAAAGAGAAGAGACAGTGTCTACATTCAGGACTCTCTGGCCTTGAGGAACAAGCACTCAGTTTGGTGAAGGGGGCACTGCCCTCTGCCCTCTAGTGTGTCATCGAAGTGAGGGGACACACAGTATTATGAGGGAGATAACTTCCTAAACTTTTTCAATGCCTAGTCTATTGGGAGAGACACAAGCCCTGACTCCAGGGAGTCCCTAAAGCAGGGTTCTTAGCCTATTTGGTGCCATGTGCCCATTTTCTATCTGGTGAAGTCTTTGGCAAGATTTTTAAAAGCATCAAACAGAGGGGATTACAAAGGAAGCCAATTATATTAAAATACAGTTATCAGATTCTAGTTCACAGATTCTAGGTTAAGAATTCTTACCTTAGTATGAGAAGATGGGCAAATATACATATATGTGCATATACACATAAATATATACATATACACATTGATATATTCACATCTATATGCATATACATAAACATACACATGTTTAGGTGTCCCCAAAAGTCTTGGTGCAGTTTTAAGCTTTAATTGCTTTATATCACTATATACATAAATATATATGAAACACCTCACATGCATATTATACATATGTATATGCTTTGGGACATATATACATATATATCCTTTTGGAACTATAGAGACCTATGTATATGTTTTATTTTTGTATTTGTTTTATATTTTGTTATTTTATAGTTTTCATATTTTGTTATATTTTATATTTATATATACTATATATATACATACACACATACTTTTGAAATACTCCATATAGTGTATGTATATGTTCATATGTGTATGTGTTTATATGTGTTTACATATGTGCATAGATTTGTCCTGGGCTTGTGATTTCATCAGTATCTGGAATGCATGCTGCATGTAGTATCTCTTCTATAACCTCTGGTCTCATAGAATGGCCAATAGCACAAAAAATGAAGTGATCAGCCCAGGATCAAAAAGTTCATCTGTCTCAGATTTGAACCCCAGTTGGAAGGACTCCTAGGTCAGTCTTCTATCCTCCTTGGCATTCCTTCCCTTCAAAAGATGGGCTGTAGAAGCAGGGCTGCCCTCGGAGTGCATGGAGATTTGCCAGCTGTGTGATCATAAGTGAGTTCTCTGAGTCTCAGTTTCCAAATCTGTAAAATGGGGATGACAATACCCATATCTAATATTTAATATTATCCATATGGAAAGCTTTATTTAAAATAGCATATACCCTCTTCTGCCTTAGAACCAATGAGCAGTATTGATTCTAAGATGGAAGGTAAAGGTTTAAAAAAATATCACATAAATGCCAGTTGTTGATGTTACTCTTAATTACTTACTTAACTAATTAATGCTTCCTTAACGACTTTGTGGTTCCTTCTTAATTCACTGTTTCTTGTATCTTATATATTGCTATATGCTTTAGAATGCAACTGTCAGGAGGGAAGGGACTACTGTTTTTGTCCGAGCATTTATCAGTGTTTGGCACATAGTATGTCCTTAACAAATGCTTATTGATTGTCTCCTACTCTCAGCTAATGGGCAGAAAAGGGCACCTGTGAAGAGTTTGTGAAGGCACATGACCAGGTGACTCTCATCCCTGCCCAGGTGTCTGTCTTCCTCTGGGATGATTCCCCCATCCCCATCCCCATCTCCATCACCATGGTGAGATTTCTCCAGCTGCAGGACCAGCTCTTCTCTCTGCCTTTGTCTCTCTTTAATGAGCGAGTCTGTCAGTGAGCCCAGTGTGGGAAAGGCTTAGATAAGTAGGGAGATTGATCTTTCAGCTCTCAAAGAGAACAAGAGCTAGTCCTGTCAATCAATAGCCTGTGCATTTTCAGGGACTGCAGAGTCCAGAGAATTTTCTGAGAAAACCCCTCCTTTCCCCCCTCCTCTTTGTTGAGACAGGACCAATCCCTATTGATCTGAGGCCTGCCTGGGGGCTCATGGGCTTCCTCTTTCCCTCCCTTAAAACCAAAGAGACCCAGAAAAATGATAGGACGTGTCCTGGATTCTACAGAAGCTATTTAATAGAGCCAAGCTAGTAACTTAGAATCACTCTATGTTCTATTTAGGCATGTTTGGATCTCCTGGTACTTGGAGCCTCAGGGTCAGGGAAATCTTCCCTAGGGTCTAAGTGACTTTGGACAAATTATTTAACTTCCCCAGGCCTTGGTTCCTTTCTCTGTAAAATTAGGATGTTGGTCTAGATGATCCCTGCGATCCCTTCCAGCTTTCAATCTATTATCCTACAAGTGGCAGGAAATTTAAGGTGAAGAGATGCACTACTGACCTTATGTCAGGAGAGAGAGACAGAATGAGAGAGACAGCAGACAGACAGACAGACAGACAGACAGAGAGAAAATCAGAGAGAAATAGAAACAGAGAGAGAAACAGAGAGAGAGAGCCAGAGAGAGAGAGAGAGAGATTGAGAGAGAGAGAGCGAGAGAGCACAGATATACCCGAGTTCCTTTGTCTGGACTTAGGATGAATCTGACCAGTTCTGAGGATGTCATCTCAGGCCAAATGGACCTATAGTATACACTAGGATGTATACCCTTGGAATAGGTAAGAGTGGGGACAGGGGATGGAGCTTAGTGGGAAGCACAGAGAGTAGGAGCAAAGGTCTCTCTCTAGTCCATACCCTCCAGGTGTCCATGTTCTACATGTATGTTGGAGGAATAGTCAGAAAATGCAAATTCATCATAATGTGTTGAGCTCCTTCCAGCCATTCAATAACTGTTTACCAAGTGCCTACTGCTTGCCAGACTCCATGCCAAGACTAGGGCTACAAAGAAAAGTAAAAACAATCTTTGCTCCCAAGGAGCTCATGGTCTAATAGAGGAAGTAGTGTGCAAACAACTATATACTAACAAGCTATATGAGGGATAAATGGGAAATGACGAGCAGAGGGAAAGCGCTGGAATTAGGGGGATTAGAAAAGGCTTCCTGTAGAAGGTGGAATTTTAGCTGGGACTTGAAGGAAGCCAAGCCTATAACTGTTCCCCTACTCTGTTTCATCCAAATCAAGTCAATATTACCTTTGCTTCTGAAAAGGATATATCAGCCAACTAGCCCATCATTCCACTTCTCATCTCAATGACTTCCCGGACCAGAACCTGCTTCCAGGTCCACCAGTTCCCTTTAAAAATGTAACTTCTTTTGTCCTCCCCAACCCTATTAGAATGGAAGCTCTTTGAGGGCAGGGACCATCTTACTTTGTTACGGATATGTCTTTCAATGCTTGGCACACAGTAATCCTGAATAAATGCTTTTCATTCATAAACTTATTCTTCCTTCAAGGGAGTCATTTAGATGGAGGAAAGTCATCTGTCCAGAGCCAATACTCTCCTTCCATCCTTGGCCAAGGTCATAGAAACAGCCTGACTTTTCTGCGCTGGCATCCAGCTCTCTTTTCAATAATAATCATACCCCTGAACATCTGCCCAACCCTTTCTTCCTTTCAGAACACTTTCCCCATCCATTATATCATTAGATCCTACAACAGCCTTGGGAGCTGGAGCCTGGAATATTCTCCCCATTTGACAGATGGCCTCCACTAACATATTACTCTGATGCTCCATCGAGGCATGCAGGGGACCTGGGGTTCTCAAAGACTAAGCCAGCAAATTGGAAAGTCTGGCAAGTACTACCAGGTTGGCAAAGCCTTGAATGCAGGCTTGGCGGAGAATCTTGTCTCCATTCCAGGCACCAGCCTGGCTAAGTGATGAGGCACTTCTCACCAGAAGGTAGGCCACCAGGGCATGAACGTTTGGGGCCAAACCCATAAAACTAAAGTGTGAAGGAGCTCCTGCCCTGATGAAATCCTAGATCTTTTGTCCTATGAACAAAGAGAAGGGTAACATGTCTTGCCCAAGGTCACATAGTGAGTTAGCATCAGGACTGAGATTAGAAGGCACAGCCCCTAAATTTCCTGCCCAGTATTCTCTCTGTTGTACCAGCATGGAATAGTGGATAGAAGGTTAGACTTGGAGACAAAAAGACTTGAGTTCCAGTCCTAAACTTGATGCTTACTAGCTAAATGACTGTAAACCATCTGACTCTTAAGCTTCTATTTCCTGATCCATAAAATGGGAACAATTATATCCATAGTATATTATATAATATTTTATGCTTATTTCCAATTTTATATTATATATTATATTCTATCCAAATTATATCCATATCACAGTCTGTTTTGAGATTCAAAGAAGATATCTAGGGGTAAAACAATTATAGTATCTTATAAAATGGGGCAGTACCTACTTTGCTGTGAAAATAAAAAGATATTCTGTGCAAAGCTCTTTACAAACTTCAAAATATCACATATGTTTATATATACATACATATGTCATGATATTGTCATGTTTGATGATAATGATCCTGGTGGTATCTCAGGGAAAAAATCTAAGCTACAAGTATTAAGGCTTAATCTCTGAGTGGAATGGGAACAAAATAACCAAACTTCCAAAGAGGGAAGGAAGGAAGAAGAAAGGAGAGGTGTTTAGAAGAATAAAGAAAGCAAGCTGGGGAATGATATATTTGTGACTGGATGATATTAATCACCAAGAGAAAAGCTTGAAAGAAATAAGAAAAAAAATCATGATAGACCAAAAATGCAATCCCCCTATCCTTCCCCAAAAAGCTTTTCCATTGGATAGGAGAAAGAGAGGAGGAGATACAACTTTATTTTGAGCAAGGAGAGAGGGAGGAAGAGAGGGAAGAGAGCAAGACAGGAAAGGCAGAACAGGGCATTGGTGGCAGTTATCCTAAAGACAGGACAGGAAGTTTTCAAGTCCTAATCTCTCTGATTGAAGAACCCTGAGTTATTTAGTCTGGAAGATGAGGATTATAAGAGTTGATATTTTTTTAAGTCTTTTATAGTTGGTAAGGCACTTTACATCCATTAATGTCATTTGAACCCCACAATATCTCTGCAAAATAGAGAGTAGAATTCTGTTTTGTTTTATTCATTTTTGACCAGACTTATGGGAACTATTTTTCTAAATCTTTATTTAATTCATTAATTTAGAATATTTTCCCATTGTTACATGATTCATGTTCTTTTCTTCCCCTCCTCCTTCCCCCTCCCAGAGTCAATGAACAATTCCACTGGATTATACATGTATTATTGTTCAAAATCTATTTCCATGTTATTAATATTTGCAACAGAGCAATCAGTTAAAGTCAACATCCCCAATCATATACCCATCAAACGATGTCTGTGGGAACTATTGATGATGGAATTCTTTCAAATCATGCAGACTTGCCCCTCCTATGCAAAATATAGTCTTAGTTCTAGAATTGCTTGGGGTTTGGGGAAGTTGCCTTGCTCAGTATCTCATATCCAGGACATGGCAGAAATTGGATTTGAATACAGATCTTCCTATCTCTGAGACTTGGTCTCTCTAACTGTTAACCTAAGTTATCTCTCAGTAAAACTATTATTATCACCATTTTACAGATGAGGAAATTGAGACTGAAAATGGTTTAGCTTTGCAAGAATCACTTCAAAACTAAATTCCATCCTTGTTCCAGTTGGTATAGGTAGTCCCTCCAATGACGCTGAACACATTCCTTCCATATTTCCTCATTCTTGGCAGTCATGAGGATCCCATATTCAAAGCTGGAAGAGAGCTTTGAGATCATCCAATACCCTCATTTTATAGATGAGCAACTGAGGCACAGAGCCCCTGTGATTTGCTGAGAGTCACATGAATTGTAAGTTATAGGGCAAAGAATTGAACTTGGGAATTCTTACTCCAAATCCATGGTTCTTTCTATTTAACCTGTCTCTTTTTGTCTATGCCTTCCTACAAATCCTCCATAAGGGATTCACCCAAACTCTAGTGTGTTTTTGTTTTTGTTTTTTTATTTTTTTATATTACATAGATACCATTGGACTATTTGGGCTGACCATCTGTTATGTCTACTCTCATTACATGGACTTTCCCAGATCACAAAGTTAGTAAATGGCAAAGTTGGGATTGGAAGTAGCAACCTTCTCTTCTGCCCTCATTCCCTCCGAAGAAGGGAAGAACACACTTCTGTATGGCAGAAGAGAAAATTCTTGTCCAAGACAAATGCTCTAGACCGCCAGAGTTTCCATTCTGCTATATATGAAGCAAGTAAAAAAGAAGACACGGTTCCTGTCCTAAGGGATAGCACAATCCATCTGTTCCTTGATAAAGTAAGAAGCAAGCAGTCCTTTCCTCCGGCACTCAGGACCTGCCTGTGCTATGGGAAAAGGATCAAGGATTATTCACTGGCTTCTGATTTACAACTTTGGCCAGTATCTTATCACAGTTACTAGAAAGAATTTCTCTGGTAAGCACTGGATCTGGAGTCAGATGGCTCAGGTTCCAATATCAGTTCTGCTATTTATTAGTCATGTACTCCTGGGGAGGCCATATAGTGAGAGAATGACCAAATTAAAGTGAAATAATTTTGGGCTTATGCCTTTCTAACAATAGACTACAAAGCAAAAAACAAGAGAGCTATAAATTCAGGAGATATTTAGATATGGAAATGCCCCTGCCCAACATCTCTGGGAGGACCAGATGGAATAGGGGGAACTGGAGGAAGAGGAAGGCAATCACTCCCTTACTCTCCTATCTTCAACAGGTATGTGGATTTAGCATTCATTATATCTGTTTCACATCAGACAGTTGAAGTCTAAGAGTACAATTCATTTTTGAAGTTCAGGATAAAATCTACCTCCCCTGGTCACTCAGAGGGGAAGTAATTCTGCCTCACATTTGAAGGATAACAGCTTAATCTCAGCTGGTTTACCTTCCCTTCCCACCATACATTATTACACAAAAGACAATCACTGATAATGAACAAACAAATCTATCAAAGCAAGCAGGACTGACAGTAATCAGAGAAGGCATAGAGATCTATTTAAATGATAGAATACCCAAGAGTTAGGAGATTCTGTAACCTAGGAGTGAAATGAAATCTCAGCTCAACCAGGGAGAGAACAATCACACCCAATGAATCCACTCTTAGCAATTCCTGGGGGTGTAGGCACTGGAGATCAGAGTAGAAATTGTGGCACCAGCTTTTCTGTATATTCCTGTTAACTCCATGAAGGAAAGAAGATGTCTGCCATTTACCATCCCAAGGCCATACCTTGTTTCTTCTCACTCACATCACTCCTTTCTTTCCCTGTTTCTCTTTTACAGAAGTTTCAGACATCAGGAGTTACAGCATGCTTCAGGGATCCAATGTCATATGTATGTCTTTCCAAGGACCACCACCAACCAACCAACCAGCCTGGAAGTGAGGCTACACCATCAATCTAAAAATCAATCACTCACATTTATTAAATGATTTCTGCATGCCAGGAGCTGTGCTAAGAACTGGGAATAAAAAAAAAAGAGGCAAAAGACAGCCTCTGCCCTCAAGAGCCTTTCAATTAATCAGCTGGGTATTGATCAGGGCAGCAAGCACTGGAGTGATGTCTGGGGTTATGGGTAGGGAGGAGACTCTTACTGGCATACCACATTGTAGTCTATTGCTTTTTTGTTTTTAGTCTTAATTTTTCCAACTCAACAGGTGAGGGAGAGTGATAGTTGTCCTTGACCCTCTCCATTCTATGTTTTTGTCTTTCTTCACCCCATGGGTTTTTCCAGCTGCCTCTGAGGGAATAGCTGCCTTGTGGATATGTCAGCCAATCTTTAAGAAAGGACTAGAATTTAGAGTACCCCAAAGGATCAAGCTGTTTTTGAATTAACTGATGCACCTGGCCCTTCTCTTAAGCACCTGCTGCGTGTCAGCCACTGAGGGAGAAAAAAAAAACACAAAGAAGATGTGGTGTCTGGTAGCTAATAGTAGCTATCATTTCTGTAGCACCTCTTATGGGCCGAGCATTGTGCTAAGCATTTTACCAACATTATCTCCTTTGATTCTCACACCTGCCCTGGCAGATAGGTACTATTTTTAGCCCCAGTTTTTAACTGAGGAAACTGAGGTAAACAGAAGTTAAGTGATTTGTCCAAGGTGAAGTCACTTAACTGCTAGGAAATACCTGAGGCTAGATTATGAAATCAGGTCTTCTTAACTCCAGGCTCAGTCTATCCACTGTACCATGGCATCCAGGTCTCCTCTTTGATGCTTATGTGAGCTTGAGCAAATGACTTCTTTCTGGGTCATCTGAAGGGATTGAACTTAAATGATTTCTAAGACTTTGTCTAGCTCTCAATCCTATCTAGGCAAGGGAGAGGATACATGTATAGAGGAGCAGGCTACAAAATATGACCAGTCTCTCCAGCCTTCCCAAAGTCTAGAAAATCCCTTCTGCTTTTGGTTCAGTAGAGACAAAGTTAGGATATTTTCCAAAGAAAAAATTTTAACAAAGGAAAATAAACCTTTAAAAAGACTTTTGAAAGTCTAGAAATGGAGTTATTGGAGGCAGTTCCTCACCCTAACTCAATCCAAATCTAGCCATGGATAGGTTTGCTCAAAGTATCTTACCTTTTTGTTCCTTTTTCTTACCCCTTCCAGTTCCATGAGAGAGTTTCTCACACCCAAGTATCCCCTTTATGTTTTGGGCATCATCCCTCCTCATTCCCTGAGGAAGGGACTAGAAGTCCAGACTCAGTCATGTCTCTCTCTCCATCACCCTCTTCCAAAGTGCAGAGGAATTTAATTTACTTCCATAATGTAGAGGAGAGCCCTTTGCCACTCTCCAGGCCAACACATAGGCATTAAAACACATCCTAGAGATGTGGGCACCAATTCAACAAGGGTTTCCTTGCTTTCTCTGGCAAAACAAATGGACTCTTTCCTAAACTCTATCTTGATTGTATGGGAAAAGTGGAGATTGATAAGAAAGGATACTGTAGGTAGGGGATTATAAGAAATAAAACTGGGAGGGGAGCAAACAGACAAAGAGATTAAAGGAGGCAAGGGATAAGCAAGGGCACTAAGGGGAAAGAAATTAGCTGGGAGGATCTAGGAAGAGTAGTATAGTAAAGAGAGGAAAGGAGACAGGCAAAAAGACTGGAGAAGGCTAAGAGTCTGAAAAGAGAAGGAAGCCAAGGAAATAGAAAACAGATAAGGAGATTAGGAATGGCTGGCTATGGGAGGGATGAATAAGATAAATAAAAGGGATGAATAAGAAACTTGGAGGGTCTGAGAGACTGCAGGAAACAGAAGACTACAGGAACAGAAGACAGGAGATTCAAGGGAGGCAAGAGATGTGCTAGGAGGCTGAATGGGGCAGGAGAAAGGTAAGGAGAAAGGAAGGGAGGAAAAGATTAAAAAGACCCTGTCACTGGAGCCTGGCAAAAGTCAGGCAGGAGATAAATAGGGGTGAGGAAAGGCAGGAGAAAGCCAAAGATACTAGTGCAGAGGGATAGGATAAAGACCCAGGGAGGACAGGGGAACAGTAAGGGTGCTGGGCAGGCAGAGGGAAGAGAGCAGAGGATAAAGGAGAGAAGAGGAGACTCAGGAGGTAAGCTGTTATTGAAGCAGCTTGTTTATCCACTGGAGATAAATCCTGCTGGCTCTTAGGGACGACTAGCTGGGCTTGCTTCCAGCCCCATCTCTCTATTTATCTTGTCCCCTTGTTGGGGGTGGGGGAGCTGAGTGCCAAGGCCAATCTGGCTCTTGACTGTGCTCCAGGGCCCTCGTGGTCTCCCCCTCACTGAACCATTACTGTCTCTATGCCTTTCTGGCACCACAGCTATCTGGCAGTTATCTCCCCATTGCCAACCACTTCAGGTCCAAACTCCTTTGCCCAGAATTCAAGACATTTTAGTCTGCTCCTGACCTACCTTTCCAAGCCTCTCTCTCTGCTCCCCAAAACTCCCCATGGCAGAAGGAGGGCTGGCTTTGGAGTCCAAAGACCTGGAATTGAATGCCTGGCTTTGCCTTCTAGTACTCAAGTAACCTTGGACAAGTATATTCATTTCACTGGATCTCAGTTTCCTCAGCTGGAAAATAAAGGGGTCAGACTAAGTGATTTCTTATGTTTTTTTTTTTCCAACTAATGGTATAGTCAAAAGATTCCTGACTGTAGTCAAAGAATCTGAGTTCAAATCCTTCCTCTGAGACTTATTAGTTGTGTGACCTTGGGCAAATCACCAGCCTCTTTGGGACTTAGTTTTATCTCCTGTAAAATGAGGTGGTGGACAAAATGACCTCAGAAGACCCTTCCTTTGCTTCTGATTGGCTTTTTCCTTCCTTATCAATCTCATTACTTTTCTTGACAACCCACAAGCCTTCATTTCATCATTCCTGGGTGTAACATGGCTTCCCTCTTACCTTCCTATCTGAAAGTGATCCAGATCTAATTAGACTTCTCTGACCACCTTGGGCACCATGAATTGCATCCTTTTTTGAAGATACATGGCAAATGGTGTCTATATGGTTTGTGTTGCTAATTAACTATAATTTTCTTTTTCCCAGTCTAATTGTGGTCATGGTATTTCCCCAACTGGATTGACCTTTTCTTTTCTAGTGTCATATGGTAGAAAGAGAACTAGACCTGGAGCCAATGGAAGTGGGCTCATGTCCTGGTTCTGACCCTTTCTAGCTCTGTGACTCTGCTCTTTGCTTCCTTCCTATAACATGGGGATGATCATATATACTCTAATTCCCTTACAGGGTTGTTGTAAGCAGGCTGGCCTGTTAAGGGAATGACCATTCTTCTAGTAATCCAGGTTTGCCATCTCAATGTCACTCTTGACACCTCACTCTCACTTGCCCCTTCCAGCCAGTCAGTTGCCATGGTGATGTTACTATCTCCAGAGCATCTCTGGTATACATTTCCTTCTTTCTTTGCACATAATCACCACACCAGGGCAAGCCATAATCATTTATTGCTTGGACTATTATAATACCTTCCTTGTTGTCCTCCTTGCCTCAAGTCTTTCCTTTCTCCAGGATATCTTCCATTTAGCCACCAGTGATTTTCCCCAAAGGGATGTCTGAATTGGTTATCCTTCTCCCAACTCTAATCAATAAATTCTTGTGGTTCCCTATTACATATGTATGTGTATGTATATTATATACATAATATACATATATTCAGCTATTTATTTGTTTGTTTGTTTATTTGATTATTTATTTATTTATCAGTCATGTCCAATTTTTTTGTGACCTCAGTTAAGAGTTTTCTTGGCAAAGATACTGGAAAGATTTGCCTTTCCCTTCTTCAGTTAATTTTACAAATGAGGAAGCTGAGGTACATAGGGTGAAATGACTAACTCAGAGTTCATAGAGCTGGATTTGAACTCCAGTCTTCCTGCCTTTTGGCTTCATGCTTCATCCATTGTACCACCTAGCTCTCCTGACATATATATATATATATATATATATATATATATATATAT
>NC_058131.1:678264338-678344555 GCF_016433145.1 Gracilinanus agilis
CATATATATATATACACACACACATATGTATATGTATATGTATATATATATATATATATTTTATATAATCAAATATAAATGTCTCTCTTTCCCATTTAAGGTTCTTCACAATCTCTATCCTTTAGACTGTTTAGTCTTCTTACACACTCATCCCCTCTAAGCATTCTACAATCCAGCCATAATAATAATAATAATTATAATTAGCTTTTATATAGCACTTACTTGTGGTAGGCATGTGCTAAGCATTTTACAAATATCTCAGTTGATTTCACAACCACCCTGAGAGGTTGGTGTTATTACCCCCATTTTTTTCAGTTGAGGAAACTGAGTTAGATAGGTTAAGTGATTTGCCAAGAGTAACAGAACTAATAAGTATCTAAGGCTAGATTTGAACTCATCTTCCTGACTTCAGGCCCAGATTGACTGTGCCACCCCATTGCCCATACCCATGTTTATGTCTCCTCAGCATTTTTCATACATAACTCTTTGTTTTTTAACACTTTCTTCCCCTATGCCTGAGTGTTCTCCCTTAACTCTCTCTCCCAGAAGCCCCCATTTCTTTCAAGAATCTACTCAAGAGCTCTCTTCTGCATAAGGCCACTCCTAGTCCTCCCAACTGCTTCAAAATGACCTTGTTTCTCTTTATATATGTTTTAAATACACCTAACACATGTATGTATTGTATCCGCCATTAGAATGGACCTCCTTGAGGACAGAGACTGTTTTGCTGTTATCCTTGTATCTCCAGTGCCTAGCACAGTGGCTGGCATATAGTCAGCATTTAATAAATACTTGCTTGGTTAATTAAAAGCAGTTTATAAACTTTAAGGTGATATGGAAATATATGTCTCAGTCCAGCCAACAGGAAGTATTCCATACCTACATACTGAGTGATTGGCTAATTTCACTAGATGTGATCAATGGCAAAATTAGATGAGAGTAGAAGAAAGGCAACATTGGCCAGGGAAGGGAGTGTGGGAGGTAAAAGGTATGAGCTTTGGGTAAAAGTTGAATATAATTGGCACTCATAGAGGTCTGCTGGTAGCTTTGTCCCTTTCCCTATGGCTACCATTCAAGAAGTAGGAGTTGAACCAAAGAAATACTCCAAAGAAATGGAAATGCCAAGAAAAAAAATCATAAAAGATCATTTCCATAACTATAATTATGGTGGGATTTGAAGATTTTCCCCCTAGAGCTTTTGGAAGATCTCAGCAATAGAATCTCAGAACTTCCCTCCCTTGCCTCCAATAAACCTTATCCTGGTCCCCATTTATCCCCCCATTTCCCCAGAAAAAGAAAAAAGAAAATCAAATGGTGCCTCATCAATAATTTCTTCTCCTTAGTGACCACATCCCAGGTGAGTCTCTGCTCCTCCCTACCCCAGACATAGTCTTCATATCTTTGCCCAAGTACAAAGATCCCTAATAATGTCTCTGATCACTTCTCCAGACTGGATGTGCAGGTATGTAATTATTCAGTACACCTCTCTCAAGAGCCCACTTGGTATAAAACTGTACCATGTGATCTGCTATTGACTGGTCTCTTTTAAACATCATCTTCCTTTTCAGCATTCCCCACATGGCTAGGTAGCACAGTGAATAGGATGCTAGGTCTAGAGTCAGGAAGACTTGAGGCCAAATCCAGCTTCACATATTTTTTTCCAAAATGAGACCCTGGATAAGCCATTCAACCTCGTCCTTCCTCCTTCTCTTAATCCATAAAATGGGAATAATAATAGCATCAACTTTCCAGGTGTGCTGTGAGGATTAAATGAGATAACATTTTTGAAGTTCTTAGCAGAGTACTTGGTACACCATAGGTGTTTAATCATTGCTTATTTCTTTGTTCCTTCCTTCCCCATTCCTGGCTTGTGAACCAAGTCAAACCTTGTCTAAAACAGCCTTGTTTTCTTCAGAGCTATGGAAATTAATTGCCCTGGATTGGGATGTCCAGAATTCCCAGCATGGCTCCAGCAGAAGAGGAAATGGGATTCTGAGATGAAGGTGCCTGGTGGCATAGTGGAGAGGACTTTGGTCTAGGAGTCAGTTAGATTCTGCCTCAGGCACTTATTAGCTATGTGACCCTGTACAAATTACTTATGCCCTCCAGGCCTGTTTTTTGATTTATAAAATGAGGTGATTGGACTCCATGTACATTATAGTTCCTTCTATTTCTGAACCTCTCTGATCTTATGAAACCCAAAGCAAGCCTCTGTGTAGTAGAAAGAACCTGAGGTAAGT
Source organism: Gracilinanus agilis (assembly GCF_016433145.1). Classification (NCBI taxonomy): domain Eukaryota; kingdom Metazoa; phylum Chordata; class Mammalia; order Didelphimorphia; family Didelphidae; genus Gracilinanus; species Gracilinanus agilis. Next base: position 678,266,579 of record NC_058131.1, read on the forward strand.
CAAGAGATTGATGTATTTATCCCAGCCGCCATTTTCTAGCTCTGTGACCTCATCAGCATTGATAAGGGCCAAATGAAATGACTAATTCAATCAAGAGACTTTGAAAACCCAAAGGTGGTCCATAAGCTTGAAGGTCATAATTATGAATGTTAATTTATCCTGACTGGGACCCCCCTCCCAACTGCTGGTCTTTCCAGTTCTTCTAAAGGGATAGCATTTGCCCACTTTTCCCAAGACTCTATTCCATGCCCTGCCGAGTATGCCTCTACTTAGTGACAGGACAGAATTCTTTTCCCTTGTCTCAAACTGTAGTAACTTCTGATTGGTCTTCCGTGTTCAATCATCTACTTTTCCTCAGGAATTGGCCCCTCCAGCTATGTGGCTGCCTCTCCCATCTATCTCACCCCAAGCCACACTCTTGGATTGTATAAAGATATATTTCCATCTCCCTGATGCCAAAATAGTGGCTTCAACTTTCAGCAGTGGGGAAAAACGTCTGCCAGTAGCCATTATAGACCTCCCATTAGTAGAATAGTCACAAACTTATCCATGGAAATCCAGGAAACAGAATTGGCTTTGGCGGGGGGGGGGGTACTAGGATGAGGTTGGGGAGGAGCCTTTTGGGAACTCTTTTCATCATCACTTCCTAAATGTTTACCAGGTTGCCCGTTTACCAAGATCATGTCGGACCCCATCGTCTATCCGTGAAGAAGAATGGGGTTGAATGAGAAGAACTCTGGAGAAAGAGTCATTGAAGAACTCTATCTGTTGGGGAAAGCATGGTCTCCACCCTTGGGACTTTATAATAGAGGCAGATTTCTTAGACTTTGCCAAGGAGAATATGGAAAAGATTTTCCCAAAGCACTGAGGCGCCCTTTACTAGTCTTCCTTTCAGATAGCCGCTCAATGTATTTGATTCAGTGAATATATATCAGGCACCAAATATGCATAAAGTACTTTGCTAGGTTCTGGGATTTAAAAAGCAGACTCTGTCCTCAAGGACCTTATGACCTAATGGGGGGAAAAGGACAATATATCACTAATCATAGCACAAAAGATAGAGAGAAGAGAAATTCAGAAACATGCTTGGCAGCTAGGGCACCCAGTTTGAATTCTGCCTCAGCCACTTCCTTAGCTATGTGACTCTAGGCAAGTGTCAGTCTCTTTCAGTCTTGGTTTCATCATCTGTAAAAAGGGAATAATATTCAAACCTGGCCTCAGCCACTTCCTAGCTGTGTGACCCTGGGCAAGTCACTTGACCCCCATTGCCCATCCTTACCAATCTTCCACCTATGAGACAATACACCGAAGTACAAGGGTTTAAAAAAAAAAGGGAATAATAGTATCTATCTCATAGGAATTTTGTAAAGATCAATTGAGATGAAAAATGTAAGTTTTTCTACACCTTAAGGCACTCTCTTATACAAATTATGCTAGGAGAAATTTTGGAAGAGAAAAAATACTATGCTATTAAATAAACACAATTATCAATCAATTGATCTGTATCTATTAAGCACCTACTATGTGTCAGGCACTCTACTATGTGCTGGGGATAGAAGGACAAAAGTGAAACAATGCTTGTCCTTGAGAAACTCATCTGAGACAATGTGAACATATATAAGTATTATATGCATACATATACATACAAAATTAATAAATATATTTTAAAAATAAATGAATGAATAGATAAAGAGATAAGAAGATCAACTAATAAATAAGCAGATATATGCATGTATGTATTCATACTTGCCTCCATTCATGTATCCATATATCCATCCAGGTAACTGGAAAAAGAGGCCATAGCCACTGGCCATAGCCATTGACTGAGAAATGGTTTATGCTGAGAGTAACAGTTGAGCTAAGGCTTGAGTGAAACTAGATATTATAATTATATCAATTATGACTGAGGCTAAGTGAGGTGATGTCTAGACAGGCAGCTTCGGAGTCAGGAAGACCTGTGTCCAAAAGTTGCTATGTGACCCTGGCCAAGTCACCTAACTCCTTAGGTCTCCAGACGATTCTTGCAAAACGAGACATTACTGTTGAAAGGCTGATCTGCATCAGCATTTTGGCCAGTGGGAACTTCTACACCAGAAGTTCCCCACACAGATTATTTTACAAGTCTTAACCACCAAATAAAAGCCAAACAAGCAATAAGATTATGACTCTGACATATTAATAAGTTCCTGCAGCACATGTAAGAGACCTACAGAGCCAAGAACATCATTAATCCCCATTTTGTTCCTTCAAAGCTAATAAATCTTTATAAGCACAGCTCTGGCCAGTCAGGGTCTAATGAGTTAGTCGTCTGTTTTTCCCCTTCAGCTTCCACATCTGAAAAACAAACTTCTGTCCATCTCCATTTATACAGAGATTTGCTGGCTATGCCAGGGAAATGTCTTCACTCACTAGCAAAAATGCTGGAACCATAAGAAAAATTTTCAACTGAGGGGATAAAATCACCTCTCTGGTATCTCCTCCAGTTGCTCCTTACCTTCCTTTGGGGATTGAGAAGATGAAGCAAGAGGCAATGAATTCTGGGATCCTGGAACTCCACAGAAAGTATGGGATAGAGTAATAAAAAGAACATTAAAAATCCTGGGTGATGGATCACCTGTTGAAGATGCTGATGAAGGACTTCTTTGTTTAGGAATGGGTTGAGCTGCTTAGATTCTAAAGCCCCTCAACCCCCAGTTCTGAGATTCTAAGAAGGTTTAGTTAGAAATCTGCTCACAACCATCCTGTAAGGCAGAGTACACATTGTTCTCATTTTACAGGTGAGAAAACTGAGGCTGGAGGTGTTAATTGATTTACTCTGCATTCAGAGAGCTGATAAGTTTTAAAGCTGGGATTCAGATCCAGGTTTTTTGACTCCAGGACCATTGTTCTCTCTGCTATAGCATGTCACAGAGCTGGGGTAGTGATTAGGGAGAGCTAGGTGATCAAGTGGAAAGAATATGTGACAGGAGACTTAGAGTCTGCTTCTTCTTTTGGCACTTCCTTTCCCCTCTCAAGGACTCAGTTTCCTCATCTGACAAATAAGATGAAGACCATTTTTTTGCTTTTTTGATGTTCCTTCTGGGTCTGACAGGTTTTTTCCCTCCCTTATCACTCTCCCATGAGCCTCTGTGAGATTCAAGAGATGAGTCATGGACAAATGTCGGTACTGAAAACCTTTTCAAGCCAGTGGTCCATGCTCACACATCCTGGGTGGTCTGTCGATGTCAGCAAAGAGTGGAGAGAAGGAGAAGCTTTCCCTTAACATTCCTGTGATGTGTTGGCAAAGATATATGCTGGAAAATACCTTCCAGAACAGTTACAAAGCCCCGTAAGGAACCAAAATGCCAGTATTGCATAATAGCATCCTCCTCAGGGTACATAAAAAGTGGTTTGGCCATATCCTATTTCCCTTCTCTAAATCCTGCCTCTGAAAGTCTTTTCCAGCTCTAAATTTACAAATCTATGATCCTGATCATTTAGCCAATTAGAATTCATTGAGCACCTACTATGTACCAGATGCCATATTGGGTGGTAGGGACACAAATACAAAAATGAAAGTGTCTCTGTCTTCAAAGATCCCTCCTTATTGGATAGATGTCATATACAGATATAGATATACATATACATATAGTTACATATAGATACATTTACACACATAAATATGTGTATAAATATATATACATACTGTGTATGTGTGGTTCTTTGCATACATGATTAAAATATACATGGGTATGCACATTATACATATATATATGTTAGTGTATACATACATTTATAACTATTTCTCAAATAGAGAGAGATCTAGAAATAAATGAGGCAATTAGGTGGCCCAGTGAATGGAGTGCTGGGACTGGAGACAGAAAGACTCATTTTCCTGAGTTCAAATCTGACCTCAGACACTTCCTAGCTCTTTGATCCTGGCCAAGTCACTTAAAACTATTTGGTTTAGTTTTCTTATCTAGAAAATGAATTGCAGAAGGAAATGGCAAACCACTCCAGTATCTCTGCCAAGAAACTTCCAAATGGGTTCACAATGAGTCAGAGACAAAATCTACAAAATGAGAGGTCCCTCCCAACTCTAGCATCCTATGGTATTCAATCAATGATTAAAGTGGAATCCAGAGAAAGAACTGTGGGAGCAGAAACACAGAAGAAAAACAACTGCTTGACCACATGGTTCGATGGGGATATGATTGAAGACGTAGACTCTAAATGATTATCCTAGTGCAAATATCAATAATATGGAAATAGGTCTTGATCAATGACACATGTAAAACCATGGCTACAGGATAGGGGTGGGAGAAGGGGAGGGAAAGAACATGAATCATGTAGCCATGGAAAAAGTTTCTTAATTAATCAACAAAAAATAAGACATCTTGTCAAAAATGCTTAAAGTGGAGAAACTGAGGCTGGGAGTTTGTCAAGTAGACTATAGACGAGAGAGAGTCAGCCAGGTTTTTGGGTTACCAGGCACTGAAGTATCAGACACGACTGAAAATACACTAAACAACTACAGAGAAATAGGTAGAGGTATAGTTCTATCAGACTCCCTGATACACAGATCCCCATATCTTCTCATAACTCCTCAGTTGATGACTGAGCGATTCCTTTCATTGGCTATAACATTTCTAAATTTCTTGCCTACCTTAACATAATCTCTCTCCTGGGGACCATACCTGGAGAAGTCTAAGGTACTCCTTTTGCAATCTGCCTTTTGCTACCTAGAACTTTCCATCAGCAAGACATTGTCTCTGAGCTGTTACCAGAGAAGAAATGATTTACACTGAGCCAAGTCAACTCTCTTGACCCACTAGTGCTCCACTTGGAGCTAACTGCACATTCAGGTGGTACAACTGGTATAATTAGAGGGTCAGTCTATAGCAATGGGTTAGGCATCAGTCAAGGACTAAAGCTGGGGTTCACTCTCTAGTTAGGGTTAAAGGTGAGGTTATATATTGCACAGGCTATGGCCAAAGTTAAGTGGTCCATTTGGGGATGGGTTTTGGTAGGTTCTATTTTGTTTTTCTCCAGGCTTAGCAAACAAGCAGAGTGAAATTTACTGGCCTCTTTAGCTCCATCTGATTATAACTCTATAGCCTCTGTACCTTGGTCAGAGCACATCTGGGTCTACAGAACAAAGCATTGATTGATGGACTGAGATATCTACACCAGTAGTGTCAAACTCATAGAGAAACAAGGCCACTAAACCATACCTGAAGGTCCCTAAAGCTACATGATGACATAGGCAACCACATGTTAACTTTTTCTATGTTCTATTATATTTTTACATTTTAATCCAGTTCAGTCAATGTGCATGTATATAACTATATGTGGGATACATATGCATGTCTTTGTCAATTATATTTAATTTTATATATACATATATATATATATAACTATGTATCTGTATGTGTATTCAAGATATATGTATCTGTGTATGTGTCTGTGTATATTTAACATGACTCTGGATGCACACATTTATTTAGGTATATTTGGATAGATGGATAAATGTGTGTGTTCATGGTGTTGGTTGTGTAAGTGTAACAGAGTCATCAGAAGATGAAAAAGTAGCAAAAAATAGATATCATATCGGACCTAGAGTCAGGAAAATCTAAGTTCAAATCACACTTCAGATTCTTACTTGTTGTGTGACCCTGAGCAAGTCACAACCTAGTTTGGGAAATGAGATGGTTGAATTTGATGACTTCTGAAGTCTTTTCCAGTTTCCCCATCTATAATCCTATTAGCTTATGATTTATATGCAAAGTTATGAGATCCTCCTTCATTGTCCTAGAATGATCTGAAAAGTCTATAAATTGGTAGTGAGGTAAACTTTGGGCCACTCTAAGTCTTCTGCTCTGCCTAAAGGCTTGGGTGGCCTGGGCACTTAGGTCACACACACTCATAACTTTTCAAACTGGCATGGATGGGCACCCTCACATCAGAAGTGGTTATATGAACAGTCTATGGGCTATGACCTAAATATCTCTGCCAACAACAGGCATAGAGCTGGGCAGTACTAATGCTAAACTGGGATGAGAGCATGTCCATACTGGCCAGACTAGACCAAGTCAGAAGATATGCATTCCTTGGGTAACTCCCTTAAATGTCTACGGGTCTCAGTTTCCCCATCTATAACTCCCCATCTATTTTCTACTCCTCTCACAGAACTAGAAAAAGCATTGTATACTAGGCAGATGGAACTGATTGGATACATTAAGCTTCTACTTGATATTTTCTCTTTTGACTGAGGGTCAAACTCTTCTGGTTTCTGAGGGTTGGTATTTGTCCATCTGCTTTGGCCAGAACCCTTCCCAGATGGGGTGGTAAACCAAAGGGAAGAGAATTCCTGTCTCCTTGGCAGAGTCAGAATGAAAATTTATAAGCTCTGAGTATCTAAATAGTCTGTTCTTTAGTTCACTGGATTATCCGTTGTTCAAGGGCTCCTAGGAACTGGATATCAGTCCAATAGGACTTCTGCATGAGAATTCTTTATGAAATCAATAATAATAGAACTAGAACAGAACTTCCAAAAGAGAACCAAATACACCACCACCACCCTGCTCTGCACAAGAACAGATAGAAATAAACTCCAAAATAAAGGTAACCACTCTTCAGGATCTTCAGGGAATGGAATTCCATAATGCTTCCAAGTCAACCATACTGGTAGCTCATAAGTCTCATACAGGAAATTCTTTCTTGTGGCTAACCTAATTCCCAGTTATTTCCCTCATAGGCTCTCCTCTCATCATCCATTCTCATTTCGTGCTCAGTGACCATTCCATCTGGGACATTTCTAAGCCTTGGCAGTGTCTATTTTATCTCCTCAATCGGCCTTCTAATACTTGGCTCCATGAAGCTCCCCATTTTCCCTCCTCTCATTTTTTTTTTGACCCAGACTCATGACTTCTTTCAGGTAGGAAACTCCAGGTTTGGAAACTTCCTCTGTCAAAACAGATCAGGCAACTCCTCTATAACACAGTCCCAAGGAGTTTTCTGGGGGTAATGCAAAGTTAAGTAACTTAGTCATAATCCCACAGCTAGTATGTCAAGAAGGCAAGGCTTGAACCCAGATTTTCCTGACACCACACACAGCTAACTCTCCAGTAGGCCAAGCTGTCTCTTATCTAGCATATGCTTAATAATGCATGATAACAGATCACATATATTTAGTTCTTTGCAGTTTCTTTCCTCAAAGCAATGCTCTGAAGTATGTAGAATCAGAATTATCATTTACTTTTAAGAAGAGTAAACTGAGTCTGGGAGAAATTAGGTGACTTTTCCAACTGGAGTCAGGATAATAATTTTTGTTAAATGAAGGAGTCAATCACTGGAATCAATTCTCTTGTCTCTAGGCTAAAACGTCATCACCATCATAATACATTTCTTTTTCCAAAGCTCTTTTGTACATGAATCTCATTTGAACCCTACTATGCCCCTAGGAGAGGTGGTATTGTCCCCATTTAGCATATGAGAAAACTAAGGTCCATGAAGTTCAAATGATTCTCCTGAGGTTATGTAGTAAATGCTGCCATTGGAGCCTGGGCTTTCTCACCTCTAGCCCCAAGTCCTTTCAACCACTCCAATTCCAAAAATTATTTTCTGCTGGATCTCTAAGTCTAATCCTTTCTTCCTTAGCCCATCTTCCAAATTTCCAGATCTCTTGAGATGTGTGACCTCAGCCTCCATTCTTCTGGTAACTTTCAGCTTGTGAACAAAGCTGCCCACACTATCCCCCAAAGCCCATTCCTAATTTCTTGAGATATTGGAGCCTGGGCCTAAATGTCCTGTTTCTCTCACTCTAAGCACCAGCATCAAGATAGCTGACTTAGGCAAGGACATCAGCAAGCTTGGGGACAAGTTGGAGTCTTTAGAGTTGGCAGCCCTCAAGTCCCTAGCAGGTTTGCCAAAGAGCAGCATTTCAGATCAGGTCCCAGCTGTGAGAGTCAGAAGACCAGCTAGTGGCCAAGTAGAAAATCATCATAGGACCTAGGAAAGGGAAAAAAAAAACTCCACATATAGTGAACCGAGGCACTTCAGATAAGAATGGAAAAGCAACTGGGAAATATGGCTGACTTTGAAACTTGAAACTGAGGTATCACCTCCTATCCTGGAAAATAACTCCTATGTGGACAGTCCTGTTTTCCAAAACAAATCAGCTAGATGGCACAATGGGTAGAATGCCAGGATTCCTGGCATCAGGTAGACCTATGTTCTAATCTGACTTCAAACACTTACTAGCTATGTGTCTCTGGGCTAATTAACTATTTGTCTCATTCCTTCAAAAGCAGAAGAAGGAAAGAGCAAATCTGGCCTCAGATATTTTCTAGCTGGGTGACCCTGGGCAAGAAACTTGATCCCCATTGCCTAGCCTTGACTGCTCTTCTGCCTTGGAACTAATACTTAGTATCAATTCTAAAACAGAAGGTATGTTAAAAAAAAAAGAAGGCAATAGCAAACCACTCCAGTATCTTTGTCAAGAAAATAGGAAAGACATTATCTATGTACTATGATAGTCCACAGAATCACAGAGTTGGATATGACTTAAAGACAAATTTTCCAAATTATGATAACATTCATAATCTCCAAAATCCAACCATGTCCCACCACCCCCTATTTCATAAACTCCAGTGGCTCTCTATTACTTCCTGGATCAAATATAGAATCATATATTTAACTTTTAAAAGCCCTTCCTGCCTTTCCAATCTTCTTCTTTAAAACAAATAAATAAATAAAACTATTTATTTTCTGTCAAGAATCAATATTAAGTATCAATTCCAAGGCAAAAGAGCAGTCAAGGCTAGGCACTTGCCCAGGGTCACCCAGATAGGAAGTATCTGAGGATAGTTCCTAGGAACTCCCATTTCCAGGTCTGGTTCTCTATCCTCTGGCTACCTAACTGCCCCCCTTTCCAGTCTTCTTACACTTTACTGCCTCACAGGTAATCTCTGTGATCCAATGACACCGATCACTTTGGTACACCTCACACCATCTCCAGACTCTGAGCATTCCAAAGCCTGGAAGGCTCTTCCTCCTCATCTCTACCTCCTGACTTCCTTCCATGCTCAACTAAAATCCCACCTTCTACAAGAACCATTTTCCAATCCCTTCCTGTTAATGCTTTCCTTTCCTTGGTCATCTATCTGTGTTCTATATATCTTGCTTAAACATAGTTATTTGTATGTTGTTTCTCCCATTAGACTATTACCTCCTTGAGGGCAGCGGCTGTTTTTTCCCTTTTCTCTCTGTCCAGGATTTAGTCCAGTGCTTGGCACATAGTAAGTGCTTAATAAATATTTGCTGACTTATGCAAGTTATTTAATGTCTCTGAACCCCAGTTTCTTCTTCTAGATGAAGTGTTTCTTGCTTTCTCTACCTCCAAAGGTCATTGTTTAGAGCTTTCTCTGTAAACCTTAAAATACTTGGAGCTACTCAAGGTATGATTATAGCAGGGTTAGAGAGAACTAATCAGTGGTAGCACAGGTAGAATCCCTGTGTGTTATGTGCCCCACTCCAAGGCTTCTTCCAACACACCATAGTGCCAATTTTAGATTAATTTCCAAGGTCAAACATCATAGGTAAAGGACCCAATCATACCATCTGGTTCTTCGGGTAGATATTTGAAGAAGTTGAAAAAGATCCAGGCTCATACTAGTGTTTTTCTTGAGGTCCCCTTTCAGGATGGTCCAGTGAAAATCATGCTGGGTTTAGAATAAGTGGTACTGGATTCAAAACCTAGGACTGCCACTAACATTTACTACCTACATCAATAGGCAAATTATTTAAGCCTTTTGGACTTTAGTTTCCTTAACTGTCAAAAGAGATGTCAGACACATGTAAAACAGTGGAATTGTGCCCTGGCTATGGGAGGGGGTGTGGAAGGAGGGGAGAAAAACAACATGAATCATGGAACCATGGAAAATTTTTCTTAATCAATAAAATAAAATAAAGGATAGCACAGTACTGTAAAAGAGAGAAAGAGAGAGAGAGAGAGAGAGAGAGAGAGAGAGAAGTCAGACTAGATGACTTTGAAGGGTTTTTCTTGCAACAAATCTATAATCTTGTCATCCCTCTTTCTCTTCCTCCCACCTGACCACCTTCCCCCACCACACACACACACACACACACACACACACACACACACACACACACACACACACACAACATGACCTGTTAGCCCAATGTGATCATAGATTTACAGGTCTGGAGTCAGGAAGGCTCTTCTTCTTGAGTTCAAATCTGGCCTCAGACATTTACTAACCATGTGACCCTGGGCAAGTCACTTAACCCTGTTGGCCTCATTTTCCTCATCTGTAAAGTGAGCTGAAGAACAAAATAGCAAATAATTCCAGTATCTTTGCCAAGAAAACCCCAAAAGAGGCCACAATGAGTCAGACATGACTGAAACAATTGAATAACATTATCAATAACAATAACAACATAGAGTATAATAATTCAATTCAGAAAGACCTGGGTTCAAACCATGGCCCAGATATTTACTAGCTATATAACCCTGAGGCCATCAATTAACCAAATCAATCAACATTTATTAAGTGTCTACTCCATGTCAAGCACTGCACTTAGCACTGGTCCCTTCAACTCTCTGGATGTCAATTGTCTCATTCATAAAATGAGGTTAATGTACCTGAAAAATTCCTTCAGGCTCTAAATCTATGATCTTGTGCCTCCCCCTGAAAGCTGGGCCACAACTAAAGTATGAGGTGATGAAGGTCCAGGGAGGAAAGGCTTCATCATGTTGGACTGTGCAATTGTGTTAAAGGAATTTCCATCAAGCAAATCAGGCTGATTCGCACCCTCTTCCAATCAGTCTGTGACCACAGTGACAGTAATTACCCAACCTTGGAGGTTCAGCTCAACATGGATTTCCTCCCGAAAGCCTACCCTGACAAATCCATCCCACCCAGATCTCCCTGTCCTCTGACCTGCTCAGCTCTTATCTTTAAATCTAAACCATATAATCCAACCCTTATTGCAGTCTAACTTCTCTTGTTCTCTTTCATATAGGTGAGTCATCTCCCAGAACAAATTATGTTTCCCCAAGACCAGATTGTCTTCTTCTCCTGTCTCTTGTCTCCCACAATGTCTTACTTCTAATGATATAATCTTAGCGTTGGAAGAGGTTTCAGAGACTATCCAGACCCAAGCCTAGACTCATAGTGGATGGGACTCAAGGATTATATGAGCAACTGAGCGATTGAGTGTATATGTGCATTCATCATCTTAACCCTATTTGGGTTCTGTTTTCTCAACTATAAAATAAAATTTGGATTAGATGGCCTTTGGAGTCCCCAGCTCTAAGACCATGATTCTATGGGTTAGTCTCTCTGGTCAGCTCATGAATATATTTGTGGATATATAAATACATGGCTATATTCAGATACATACACAATGTACAAATACACAAATATGTCTGTCTATAGATATGAAATGCTTCTGGCTGGGGCACCAGGACAGATATGTGGTGGGACACTGTAAAGTTGTTGATGTTCTCTGTCGGGTGAATTGCTTTGTCTTTTGCTGCTCTGATCCCTGGTGTGCCACTATTTCCTGGGCATTTGAAAAGCAATGTTGCTTTTGCTTCTCTCTGCTACCATCCACTGGTCCTTCCCAACTGTGTGGTCTCTTTCCATGCAGTAGAGAGGAGGAATCTGACAGCTCTCTAGACCCATAGCTCCAGGGACCATCTTTAGCAACTTGGTGATAGAATTCCAGCCAGCTGGAACTGGGGATCCAGCCAGAGAGAAGCCCTTAGGCATATGGAAGTTTGTCTTTTGAAATCTTTCCTCCTGATGCTAGTTGGAGCACCTCCTACTACTAACAAAATCCACAGTTTCCTTAGGTAGGTAAGATGCCTCTCCCAATCCGGGCACAGAATGCCCTTTGACTCAGTTGTCCTGAACCTGGAGATAGAAGGGTTTGATGTCTACTCTAGATTACCAGAGGCTAACTTATGGCCACCGCTCTGTGCCTCAACGAGACTCTCAAATAATCAATCTCCATCTTTACAGAATCCTCTTCTCTTCACATTGTCTTAACCCTACTTGGCCTCTGTTTTCTCATCTATAAAATGAAGCATTTAGATGAGATGGCCTCTGGAGTCCCCACCTCTAAGACCATGATTCTATGGGCTAGTCTCTCCGGTCAGCTCAGCAATGTCTCCTGACAGATGGCATCTCTATTGGCACCATAGTTCCCAAGCCCGACCAGAGAGAGTAATGAGAAAAGGAATAGACATTTTAGAATATCTCCAATCCATCTGCCCTCCCTGTGGGGAGACACCCCACCTTCATATGAACCCCAACAGTGTCACACTCAATGGGTTTACAAGAGCTGGGCCTCAGGGACACAGATTGAGAAATTGGACTCAGGATGCTTATCCTAACTCAATGTAAGAAGGAAGGGAAAGGAATTTGTCTATACAGCTAATTTTGTGGCAGCCCATTCCTGTGCCTCTTCTAGGGAATAAAATGAACTGTCAGCAATCCTCACTTCTCCAGCATAAATTGTTAGGAGAGAGAGAAAGTGGGAGAATAGAGGAGAACAGTATATATGTGTATATTCCACAAAGACAAGGACCACGTCTCCTTTAGCAGTTAAGGGACTCCCTAAGTTCAGGAACCACATCTCCTCTATCATACCAGGGGCTTCCAGAAGGCAGAGATTGTATTTTCCCTCATTTTATGAAGGATCCCTAAGCAAGAGGGATATATTCCCCATCAGGGGAGGGCCATCTCTCTGAGACTCTCCTGCCTCATATTTTTTTAGACACAACAATGTATTGACTTGGTTTTTTTGTTTAACTGTATTTATTTGTTACAAGAGAGGATAATCGTGGGGTAAATGGGAGCCACTGGAAAGCGACAGGGATGTGTTTTTTAAAAAATCATCAATAAAACAATTTTTTAAAGAAAATGATTGTGTCTAATCTTTCCTCCTTCTCCCCCCAGGGTGCCTAGTACAGGATTCTGCACAAAGGAGATATTCAATAAATCCTCACCAGTTTTGTTGTTTAGTGCTTCCATCATTCTGCCTCAGCGCCAAAGACATAGCCTGCTGCTGGGGATCCCAGCAACCAGCAGGAATAAATATCACTGATGACTGATGAGGAGTGCCTCACGTTTTGTTTGTACCTGAAGCGTTATTCCAGCATAAGAGAGACAATTCTCCTCTTTTGTTCTGAGGCTGACCAGTGGGGAGAGATCACAGATGGCTAGGGATTCTCTTCTTTCAGTCCTGAAGACAGCTCTCTCACTGGTAATGCTATCAATTATTTCCTAGGTAAGTTAGTGCCCAGGATTTTGCCATTGTCAGGGTTCTTTAGGTCCTTAGTATCAGGGTTTCTGAGGACTTGGAAGTTGACAAAGGATCTTATTTGCCAGCTACTTCTGACTCCTGGGAGGGAGTATGGCTCTCCCTATTTTAAATTGGAAGAGATTGAGGCCCAAGGGATCAAACACAGAATAAGGGAGAAGTAAGGATGAGATTCAGATTAATGGCCTAAATTGGGACTATCTCATTTCCTTAAAGTTAGGGGCCATGTCTCTTTTTAATCATTGTGTCCCCAGTGTCTTACACATAGTAGACATTTAATAAATGTGGAACTGAATTTTTGTTTTGCTATTGAATATGAATTGTTCGAGGACGGGGATTATGTCTTCTTGCTCCAGTTACCCTGTAAGTATTTCCTGGATGATTGACTGAATGAAGAGTAGTTTCAACATATTCCTGTTAAGAGACAAGGGATAGCCTCTATGACGTCTTATTCCAGTGTATGCTGGGTATTGCCACTACAATGATTTTCCTAAAACATAGCTTTTTCTGTTTCACACATTGCTACCCTCGCCCCACTCAAAATCATCAGGGGTTCTCATCAGTGGCTACAAGCTATGATCCAAACTCCTTATCTGGCTTTCCAAGCTCACCACAATCTGGACCTCACCTACATTTCCAATCTTATGGGGGAAAAACTGGGGGTTAAATTAAATATTATCAGGGTTCAGAGGAAGAGTAAGTAAGAGACAAGACAAGACAATAGACTGGGATTAACAAATTGGGGAAATACAATTTAGAATGGGTTTGGCAGTTGGAGGCCCAACTGCCCACACAGATCCACCTAGCCAGGGAGTCTGTGAAGCTAACAAGGGAGTAGACTTGACAATAGGTTTTATAAACAGGGTTTAATTCAATGAACTCTAGTTTTAAAGACAGGAAAGGGGTTCTATTATACCAGTCTATGGGCAAGCTTCAGGGTCAGGGAATGAACTTATCTACACTAAGCTAGAAACTATAGCAGGGCAGGGCACAATGGAGATCAGGAATGAAAGTGGGATCCTCACTGCTGAGTCCTGTCAAAATCCAGCGATGGTACAGCTTTCCCAGGTCTTCATCCAGTACTCCTTCAGTTGGGTAAGTCAGGGAGCTAAACCAACGTGAGCTGACCAGCAACCCAGGTTAGGTTTTATAGTCTCAACCTAACCTCCCACAGGCAGATGACTTTCCTCCTTCTGGATATCAGGATATCAGGATACAAACTCCACTTCCTCCGAGGTCTCCCAGAGGGTCAGTTACGACTTGTCCCCAACCACCATCGAGTCCATCTCAGAGAGAGAGAAGCCACACTTCCTGCTTCCCCATTCCATTTAGAATTCTCCAGCTCTGCTTGCCAAGTCTCCCAGCTAACTAATCTTTAAACATCTTATTAATTTATCTTACAACACCAACCACGTCCCCATTGCTCTCAATTCAGGTATTTTTACTCCATAGTGGACAGTTTTGTCTTTGTCTCCATCATGTGTTGTACCCATTCCCAGCTGCTCACTTTTGTTTGTATCATAGTCTACCAGCCTGGACCTTTGGCTCTGGTGTGTCAATTGGGAGCATCCTTTGAGTCCAAACACCATTTTCTATCCCCTTCCAGAAGCCAAGTGAGGCATCTTTATGGCAGAGTAACATGACTCTGGGGGTCTGGAGTCCCTCTATGTCCAGGAAGCCTCTATCAAGCCTTCCATGGCCGCCGCAGCTCATAAGATCTTTGTTTTCTTCTGACTTCCTGAACCTCTCATTTGGCCCTTAGGATACACTGTTTTCCATTGACTGTCTTTTCACATGAGTCTTTTCTCCCCCAACTAGACTAGAATAATTAAGAGCTGACATTTATAATTGCATAATGTATATTATATAGAATGTATATTATATCAAGTTACCTATTGTATAGTATATATTGTTTAATATTTATGCATTATGTATTGTTCAATCTGTTATCTAATACATAATTTACTTTATATTATTTAATATCACATTATATATTGATTATCCATATCCACTGTAACATTTGATATATTAATTTTTTAAATAATCAAGCCTTTATTTCCTCACCTCTCCTGCAAAAGAAAAACAAAACCTTTGTAACCAAAATGTAGAGTCAAGCAAAACAAATTCCTACATTGTCCATGTCTGAAAATATGTCTCATTCTGCATCTTGCATCCATCACACCTCTGAAAAGAAATGGAGAACCTACTTCCTCACTAGTCCTCTGGAATCATCATGGATGGTCAAGTTCTTTTTCTTTTTTAAACCCTCACCTTCCATCTTAGAATCAATACTGTGTATTGGTTCCAAGGCAGAAGAGCAGTAAGGGGTAGGCAATGGGAATTAAGTGACTTGTCCAGAGTCACACAATTAGGAAGTGTCTGAGGACAGATTTGAAATCAGATCTCTGACTCCAAGGCTGGTGTGCAACTTAGCTAGCTCTCTCATCTAGATATCCCTCACATATATATCATCTTCTAGATGATATACTAGAATGCAATTTACTAGAATTTACTAGAATGCAAGTTCCTTGATGATACCATTTGAGTCCTTTTCTATTTTCTCAAATGTGTCTCTTTTAGAGGGCACTGATCTTTTGCAGTTGGAGATAGTAGGACCCCTTCAATAATAAGTATTCCCATGTATTTCAGATTTTATGTAGAAGAGCTATAGATATTATCTAGTCCAAACTCAGATCCACCTGAGAAATACTTTCTATAGTATCCCTGAGAGATGTGCATTTAGTCTTTGCTTGAATGCTTATGATGACAAGAAGCTCACCATCTTGTATAAGTTAGCCCAACCCACTGTCAAACAGACTAGTTATTAGATTTTTTCCTTCCCCTGTTTAATTTGAGAATCCGAGTGAGGAGTCAACAGACAGGAATCTATCTCTCTAACTACCACACATTGGTCCTCATTGTGTCCCTCTCCCCTTTCACCTGGGTTGCATAAAACAAATCTACTGCCTCATTCTTAGACCCAACTTCCCTCAAAACCATAAGTCAGGCTCCCAGAGCTTGGCTGTGTCTCTGTCAAGGACATCATCCAGCCTAGCAGAGTTCTTACAAAGAGATGATTCACAGAAGCCCGGCTCAATACATGTCCCAATCAATTGTGTTGGCCGCTGTTCAGGTCCAGCCAGCTCAGGAAGTAGAGAACACTGACACACAAATGAAAACAGGCCAATTCATTAAGTACCCGTTATCTGATGGGACAGCTTGGCTTGCCATGCTAGAAAATCATTGACACAAAACTCAGTGGCTGGGTGGAAAAGGAGGAAGAGATGCAGAGCTAGGCCAGACTCGTCAGCCAAAGGAATAGAAGGTGTGAGCAAAACTCAATAGAATGTTTGAGTGGGAAGGGACCTTAGTGATGAGCTAGTCCAAACTTCTCACTTTAAAGAGAAAAAAAC
Organism: Gracilinanus agilis; assembly: GCF_016433145.1. NCBI lineage: Eukaryota > Metazoa > Chordata > Mammalia > Didelphimorphia > Didelphidae > Gracilinanus > Gracilinanus agilis. The sequence continues at coordinate 678,283,324 of NC_058131.1, forward strand.
TGAGGGACATTTTTCAAGGTCACACATGTATATGGCAGCATAGACAACTCTAGAGCTTAGGTGTCCCGATTCCCTACTCTCACTCAAGCTTTCTCTGCTAGCTCATGGCAGGCTGAAGCAAAAACTTCCTGTCTCTGGAACCTTCGTTGAACACTGAAATGAGGTTTTCATTTTGGGGTACAGATTACTCCTTTCATTTCATGTCATGTTGCTGCTCTCTTGGCTTAAGGGGACCTCCTCTGTTCCATCTCTAGCAATCAAACATTGTTTTGTCCTCTAAGGCCTAAGTCAAATGCCAATTCATCTCAGAAGTCTTGCATGATCTCCTGCTGAGATGGTTTGCTGAGGTGTGACATGCCGAGATGTACATGCTACAGTTTTTTGGAGCCACAGATGAGAGCTAGATGGCAGATGGACTCCAAAAGAGCAAAGCAGGCCTGAGAGGGCTTGCCAAGCCCTCACATCAGAGGTGCTAGTTCTCCCTGGATACTATGTACACCCAGTACACTATCTCTTAATAATAGGTACTTAGGGAACATTTCTGGAATTGAATTGATACACCCATCCCCAGAGAGTAATAAGCCTTCATGGTCCAACTCAAATCTCATTTCCTCTAGGAAGTTTTCTCTGACTGATCTCACTCTATTCCTAATTTCTCTATGCATTCATTTGTTCAGCAAATATTTATTAAGAAACTCCTGTATTAAGAACACTTTGTTAGGTGCTAAGGAGATCAACATTTCAATGTGTATCTGTCTCTGCCCTGATGGTATTTCCATTCTAGGTGGGATATAAGTCCCAAGCCCTTAACTATAACCTAATAAATGCATTCGAGAGATACAGAGCAAATTGCCCAAAGGGGAAAGTTGTTACTGACCAGGGGAATGAATCAGTCAATAAGTGTGTATCAAGGGCCTAATTTATGTCAGACACTGTGCTGAATGCTGGATTATTTCTTCTACCGCTCCTTAAGTGTTATCACATGTTATCAGGTATCTTTGTTTCAAATGTGGGTGTCTTCAACCATTGGACTATCAGATCTTGAAAGGCATAGTCCATGTTTTCATCCTCTTCTGTCTTCCCTCCTCTAGTCCCTGACTCAAGCCAGAAACTAAACTCAAGAATGGACATGATGAGGGTTTGGGGAAGGCTAGGGTTTGGCTAAATGAATGAACTACAGAATGAAGTGTGGATATTGTGGGCAGCTTTATGGCACAGTGGATAGAATACCAGATCTGGAAACAGTAATATTCATCTTCCTGAGTCCAAATCTAGTCTCAGACACCTACTAGCTGTGTGACCCTGAGCAAGTCACTTAACCCTGCTTATCTTAGTTTTCTCACCTATAAAATGAGACAGAAAAGGAAATGGTAACTACTCCAGTATCTTTACCAAGCAAACTCCAGATAGGGTCAAGGAGAGTAAACACTACTGAAAAACTACTGAACAACATTGGCAGAATACTCCTAGGTTGGGAGACGAGGTTATTTGGGGGAAGGGGAAAAATGAGCAGAGAAGAAGGAAATAGCAAGGCAACCCAGCATCTTTGCCACAAAAAAAGGGGTCACAAATAATCAGACAGGATTAAAAACAATTAAATAACCAGAACAACAAAAATGGGAATAATAACACCTATCCCCCAGACTTGTTTTGAAGATCAAATGAGATAATATTTGTAAGACATTTGGCAAATTTCCAAAGTGATGATCTCTAAGCTCTCTTCCAGAGCCATAATTATGTGAGCATTGATTTAGAGCTGAAATGGCCCATGGAGATGTTTACTCCCTTCCTCTGGCAGGTGTGGACACTGAGGTGTCCACCACACCAGCAGGTCCACAGCTATTAAGGGTCTTTCAGGAAATACTGGATGGCCACTCATCAGGTATGTTGTAGTTGGGGGTTGGGCTCAGAAGGTAGATGAAGTCCCTTCCAATTCTAAAATTCTGTGATTACACAATTCCCATTTAACAATAAGGAAATTCAGGATTAAAGGGACTGCGCCATCCAAAGTTACACAGATGTTAAAGAGAAGAGGTTGTATTTAACACAGACCTTTCCTGATGCAAGTCCTTTCTTTCTTGCTGCCTTTCTAACCCACGTACTTCATACACATCCCTTATTTTGGGGCTCCATGGAGGCTGTCTCAGAGTTAGGCCTATTTCTAAGTCCCTGTGCTGCTTGCCTGCTCCTGTGTTCTCTCTTTGCCTTGCTCCTTACATCCTTTTCCCTTATTTCCCTGTCCTGGCACTGAGCCATCTCTCACCTTGCCTATCCGGAGATGAAAAACTACCAGAAAGAACCCTTGAGCCTATGGGGGATCTTGAAAGGGCCTTTAGAAGAAAGACAGAATAAAAGTACATTCCCTCAGACTTTCTCTCTGCGGCTTTCAGCCTTCCACCTTGGCTCCAAAGCATGACTTCAGACATGGTGTGAGCTTTCATTTTGGGGAACGGCCCGACTAGCACTTTCCTCTGTGACACTGCTTCAAAGGAGACCCCAATCATAGCAGCTGCCTCTCGCTTCCAGCCCATGAAACTCCAATCTTTGTCTGGTGGCCGAGGAGCCTTTGTTGTCTTCGTTCCATGTCAGCTAGACTGCAAACAAGAGCGAGGGTACTACTTTCCTTTCCTCTCCCCCCCATGGGGGCCATCGGGCCTTCGGCTCTCCCATTCTCTCTTTGATAGCTTCTCTTCCCTGGCTCCAAGGTTATGCACTCTGTTGGCTGGCCACCCGGGTCAGCCACTCACAACTGGCTGGCATTGTAAAAAAGACTCCCCCTCAACTTCCAGAAATTCTGTGGGGTCAGTACGATGCCTCTAGCTGTTTCCTCTGTTTTTCTCTTTGCAATGGTCCCGAGGAAGCCGGTAGGAGACTTGTGCTGCCTCTGTGACTGCAGAGGTGACACAGCTAGAACCCGAATGGAGATGCCATCAGTTCATAGGATGCTGTAAGGCCAAGGAGCCCCGAGAACACAAAGTGTTAGGAAATAGAGCAGACAATGGTAGACCTGGATGGCATCTCAGAGGTCTTTTGGTTCCATTACACCATTCATCACCATTTTGTACCAATTTCCCACTTAGGGGAAATAATACAGAACAAGGAAATGCCTTTCATAGTTAATAAATGGTAGATCAAAGAGTTGGTACCTGGTCTCCCCGGTTCTAGTTCCATGATATTTATGCTATACCACACACCAAAGGGCAGAGAATTTATTTATCTTCTACATACTGTATCCTCATTCATTAAATCTGTTCAACAACTATATGTTGATTATATTCTACATACCTAAACCATTGGTTGGATAGGTAATGGATGAGATGGGAGAAGATCCTTTCCCTCTCTTCACCCCTCGGGGTAGCAAAAATAACATGATATGGTGTCAGAGAACTTGGGTTTGGATATCAGTTCTGCCCCTAACTTGCTATAAGCTCCAAGGCTGTATATTTGGGAAAGTCACTTCAGTTAGCATCTCTGAAGCTCAATTTCCCCATTGGAATATATATATTTTTAAACCCTTACCTTCCCCCTTAGAATAAGTACTGTGTATTGGCTCCAAGACAGAAGAGCAGTAAGGGCTAGGTGATGCAGGTTAACTGACTTGTCCAGGGTCACACAGCTAGGAAGGGTCTGAGGTCAGATTTGAACCCAGGACCTCCTGGCTCTAGCCCTGGCTCTCAAACCACTGAGCTAACCAGTTGCCCCCTCCCCTATCTGTATAGTTTTAAAGGTAAAACTATAAAGTTATGAGAAACAAGTTGAAAGCAGGGATGAGAGATTATGAATCAGTTACCCAAAAGCTGGTTTAAATCCAAAATACAATTTAAGGTTTCAAACCCAAAAATAATTTTGAGTGGCATAATGAATAGAGTCACTAAGGCCTGAATCCACATCTAGCCCCCTAACCATCTGATATTGGGCAAGTCACTTAACCTCCATATGCCTTGATTTCTTCAAATGTAAAATGAAGATAATAAGAGCACCTGCCTCAAAAGACTGTTGTAAGGAAATGAGATAATATTTGTAAAGTACTTAATAAGTGCCTTGCACATGGCTCACTCCCTTTCCTTTTCTCCTGTATAAGACTAATTTTGTGGGGATTCTGCTTAGAAATGGAGATCTTATATACTTTCTGCTTTGATGGACACTTTTGGGTGATCCTGAAAGGCAGCTGAAGATTGAAGGCCTTATCGCTCTAAACTTCAGCCATGTTGCGAAATAAATTCTTAGTGAAATCTTTTCTTTCTCCAAGCAGCCGAATATTCAATTCAGAGTTTCTACCTTCATAACATTTCTCCCATATTTCCCCTTCTCCCCACTCACACAAGTTGTTGTGAGGGTCAAATGAGATAATATTTGTAAAGAATTTATTGCAGTGCCTGGCACATAAAATACTTATTTCTTTTGTATGCAAAACTAAAAAGTATGGCAATGCAGTATATGATTGCTGTTGAACCAAGAGTTCTGAAACTTTTTTGAGTCATGGACTCCTTGAACCATTAGTCTGGAGAAGGAAGTCTATAGACTCCTTTCTCAACATCATGGTTTTAAGCAATTGAAGGAAATGATCAATTTAAGTTAGAGGTTATTGAAAATGGATGAAAATTTTTTCAAATTTACATTCACAAACTCCCTGAAATCTATCTATGGATTCCTTGGAGATTTGTGGACCTCAGGTTAAGAACCACTATTGAATGAATGGCAGAGATGGTAACAAGTCCAGAGGAGGAATAAATCATTGGACTAAGGTTCTTCAGGAATATTTCTTGAAGAGAGGTCGCAAACTATGCTGGGAAGAACATGTAGAATGTGAATAGGCAACATCCATGGGGACTGACTGTAAATCCTTCACAAATTTATCTGGTATAGAAATGAAGGTACCCCTGAAAGCACAAATTGAGTTTTAAAAGTTCCCCATGTGTATACCTCAACCCCAAAATGAGTAGAACACACGTCTAATAGACTATTTTTTAAACCCTTACTTTCCATCTTAAAATCAATACTAAGTATTCCAAGGCAGAAGAATAGCAAGGGTTAGGCAATTGGGGTCAAGTGACTTGCCCAGGGTCATGAAGCTAGACAGTGTCAGGCCAGATATAAACTTAGGACTTCCCATCTCTAGGCCTGGCTTTCTATCCATGGAGCCATCAACTGCTCCTTGTCTATAGACTATTAAAATTAAGAGGTATTTTTAGAGATTATCCAATCCAGCTTCCTCATTTGACAGATGAGAACCTGAGATCCAGAGATATATGAATTTCCCTTAATATCACTGGTCTAAAAATATCAGAATATCTTACAGGCATTAAAACTCCTTTGCCATACCGCCCTCATGCCCAGAGAAGTCATGGTCAGGAGAGTATAGATTCTTAGCAAAATAGATCTGAATGATAATTTCTCTGAATTTCAGTTTTTCATAGCTTGACTAATTTGCCTTCTCTCCTTAGCCTTGCAGATAATAAAAATGGTGGGAGAGGAGAAAGAGCAAAATGAGCCAAGAACAGAAAGAGAGAGGAAACAATGTTATATTTCATCTTCTTAGTTTCAGCCCATCATCTGGTTTTTTGTATCCTAATTCTATCATCAGATTTGTTAACCTTTATTTCTGGTTTCATGACATCTGCAAATGTGATAAACATGCCCTTTATGCCTGTATCTAAGTCACTTCTAAAAAAAATCAAGCAGGACCAAGGACAGAGTTTGTTTCACTCCACTAGACTCATGACCAGGTTGATATTAATTCCAACTCTCTGGGTCTGTTGGCTCGACAGTTCAAAATCCATCTAACTGTGCTATCATCCAGTCTCAGATCTCTTGATTTCATCTGAAAAAAATTACATAAAAATTCAGGGTGCAATGTCTATAGCATTCTCCTGGTTAGCCTAATAACCCTGTTGAAAAAGGAATTTAAGTCTGTCTGGCAAGACTTGTAGATAGGTTAACCTATGAAGGCTTTTAGTGATTACCACCTCCCTTCCTAAATGCTCATCAACCATCTCTTTAATAATAGTTTCTAAGACATTGCCTACAGTTTGAAGAATATCCCTTCTGCTTTTAGAAAAATGCATATAGCTACATGGCTAAATGGCTTGAGAACTAGGTCTAGAGATGTGACCCTGGGCAAGTCACTTAACTCCCATTGTTTAATCCTTACCTCTCTTCTGACTTGGAACCAATACAGAGTATTGATTCTAAGATGGAATCTAAAGGTTTAAAAAAGAAAGAAAAAATGCTTACCTGGGTCTTTGTGGCATTCTCTCTTGTTCATGATTTTTTGAAAATCACCAATAAAAGTGCAAGAGTACATAATGCTACCAACTCTGTCAGAAGTATAGGAAGCTATTTGCAGGCTTGATGAGTTGAACTCTTTGAGGACAAGGTCTCTTCACTCATCTTGTAAATTATGTGTTAGTTGTGTACTCCAGTGAACCCGAGATTTCCCTGAGAATAAAAAACTAACCTTTCTATTCCTGTCTCTTCAAGAGCTTTAACTAGGAATTCTGGAATGTGGGTAAAATTTTGTTGATGTAGAGGGAAAAGGGATTAGACCCAGGGAAATCTAGTTATTATCCATTACTTAATTATTATGTGGAGAGATCCAAGAACTCAGAATATATGACTTGCTGAAGAAAGATGCCCAGGACTTTGCACAGTGCCTGGCACATAGTAAGAGAGTAATAAATGCTTGTTGATTGACAAATGATACTACATAATAAGAAGATGAACAGAGCCCCAAGGATGTCCCTGGAAGCCTGACCAGAGAATTATCAAAGACAGATGAGACTAGGGGAAATTCTTCTGGAAAGAGGAGAAAGGGGAGCAGATGGGTAGGAGTAAGGCCAAGCTAAAAGAAGACCTTAGAAAAGGTGCACTTCAGCAATAAAACCCCAGATATTTTGGCCAATCTTGGAGAGGGGTTAATTACATGGTGTGAAAATGATGAAGGACTATGGGGGAAAAAGAAGTACCCCTTCCATGTCAGTACTCTGGAGCAAAGCCCAATCACCTTCTTAGGTGTGGTTGTTCCCACTTTGCCCCCAACACAGTGCAGAACATAAGCCATGGCATGTAAGAAGCTCTCAAAAACTTTGACTCACCAAACAGTATTTTCCCCACTTTTCACCTTCATCCTCCACCACCTGGTATTACCTTTTTTGTCTCTGGTGATGAGTGAAGTCTTAATTGGTAGTTACTTTCTCCTGATAGAAACCTCTTTTCCTTTTCTCTTTTTCCTTTCTCAGTTTCTTCTTCCCATCCTTCCTACTCCCCATCTCCCTCCCACCTCCATTTAGATTTCTCCTTCCCCCTCTTTGCTAATACTGGCTCTTGTCCAGACAATGTCAAAGCCAGGGGGACACCTGCCAGTTTGATTGCATTCTTCCTATCCTTGCCTTTTTCCTGAAAAAGGAGTAACACGCAGCCTGCAGTTTGGGGAGCTGGAAGGAAGAGGGGTAGCAGTTGGCATGTTCCAACAGATGGATGACTTGGGGCCGCAGGCCCCCTATAGGCTCTTCCTTCAGACAGCAGGCTAGGTTTGGAAGGGGAGCTGGTATCTCACTGGAAGGCTGGTGACATGAGCTGGAGCAATGCCTAGATCCCAGCTGGCCCATTTTCTAGTGGGGCCACCCTGTCCCTAAGGGATCAGAGAGGAGAAGCTTAGACAGAGTCAGTCCTCTACCCTATCCATCTTGCAAGCAAGTTCACCTTCTGGAAAGGAATAAAGACACCTGTGCCACCAAGGACTCTTTCACAGGACTGAGGAGGTTCTAGGAGAGCACGGCAGGACTTTTTTACATCCCTGAGGGTCTATCTCAATCACTGTTGTCGTCTTCTCTATAACAGTTCTATTCATGTCTCAAAAAGACCATCTTTGAGTCTCAGGAAGAGGAAATATTGGTCTGCTTTTAGATTAAATAGGCAGCTACCTAGATCCTGGGAATATCTTCCTCCATTCCTGCTCCCCACCCCCAAACACTCCCTGACCAAAATATCTCCTTCATCTTCTGAAGGATGAACAATGTCCCTTTCTCAGGGGACAAAATCTTTCTTTCTTCAGAGAGAACTCCAGCTTAGAACTCGAATAGACTTGGGAAATGGAATCAGTTATAGTAAGGTATATTCTGTGCTGATTTTGAAAAATCTCTTGAGAGTAAATTAATGGGGGAGGGGGAAGTAACATGAAGACACTGGGAACTTTGAAGTATAGAATGTGAACTACCAGGACTTGAGGAGGTGGAAAGGGTAGGAAGAAGAAGCTGGGAGTGAGTAGGACAAACTTCAGTTTTGCTGAGGTGTATCCTAGGATAGTACTAGGAACAAATTCCATCCCCTGTCCATCAGGTTGTATTTAGTGATACCTTGGTTTTAGAAATAAAAACTAAGACCTAATCCTATCCAATCTTCCAACACATCCTCCCTTCCAGGCATTCTATGGTCTAGTTATACCAACATGTTTTTGTTATTCATACATTATGCTTCATCTCTTACTCCCACCTTTACTTCTCAAGCCTTTGTACTGTCTGACTTCCATGTTTGGAATATTATAAGAGCTGAACAGATACTGAACAGACCAAATAATCTTGGTATCAAAAAAAGAAAGGAAAAAGAAAGGAAGGAAGGAAGAAAGAAAGGAAGAAAGAAAGGAAAATCCTAATATATGGAAAAGATTTAATCTTGTGCTCTCCAGAGCCAGTCAAGCCCGCTGCACTTAGTCCCAAGATTCAGGCTAAGAAAGGATTTGTCACACACAGAGTGGGAGAACAGGGACTACTCGAGACTACTTCTCTGTTAGGCTGTCACAATGCCTGAAATTCTGCCATTTGAGCTATATTCCTTTAGGTTTTGAAGTCTTTACCAAAAATCACAGAATCTTGAAGGTGAAACACTTCAGAGGTTACCTGATCCCACTCATTTCTGAACAATGATTTCTTCTAGAATATCCCCCCAAATAAATGAGAACTTAGAGTTCACTTGAAGCCCTCTAAAGATAGAGAACTCACTACCTTTTGAAACAGTACATTGTACTTTTGAACAACTCTAATTCTTAGGAGTTCTCCCCTTCACTTCATTTTGAGCCTAAATCTATATAAATCAATGAGCCCATAACTTCTCCTCATTGCTCCTACTTCTCTTTTGGAACCAAAGTAAACAAATCTAGCTTTTCTTCAGTATGTATCTTTCTATGTTATTAGAGCTGTAAGAGACTTTAGAGATCATCTCATTTTGACCCTCCATTTTAGAGAGGTGAATTGACTTCCCTAAAGTCACATAGCTCATTTGTGGATACATTAGAACAAAATGTAGGTTTCCTTACTCCCACCTTTACTTCTCCTCCAGTCTAAGTGAAACCTCTCCAATTACTTCAATTGATTTATATGTGACATGGTATCCAGTTCTCTCCCTATTATGAAGGAGGGCTCTGTCTTCTGGATAATCTCCATTTTATTAATGTCTTTTTCTTAATGCAGGACCTACAGCTGACATCCATTTTCTAAAAAGGTATAGATAGGTTGGACCAAATAAAGCCCTGAAATCCGTCCAACTCTGAGACTCTGGCTTGTTAACTGTAACATGGCAGATGTGGTCAGACAATGTGTGTTACTTCCTTCAGACTAGACACAATCCTTCCAAGAATGCAATCTAAATGGAAGTTAGCTCTAGTTTTTGACTAATAAATCACAAGATTGATTCCCATTAAACTTTAACTTTCCTGAACTTCCCCAGGTCTTGTTAGCATGAACGGGAGTTCTCTAGTGAGGTCTCCCCCTCCATTCCTTAGGCAACTAATTTTCTGAACCTGGGAGAGAACTTTACCCTATTAAACATTTATTCCCTTATTCAGAGCAGTGGATAGAGCACTGAGCCTAAAGTAAGGAAGACTTATTCTCTTGAGTTCAAATCCAGCCTCAGACATTATTATCTGTGTGATACTGGGCAAGTCACTTGACCCTGTTTGTTTCAGTTTCCTCATCTGTAAAATGAGTGGAGAAAGAAATGGTAAACCATTCTAGTAAACACCAAATGGGGTCACAATTAGTTGAACACAGCTGAAAATAACAGGCCAATCTTTATTCCTACTTAACTTTATTTCTCAAGATTTTTTCCACCATTCTAGCCTGTTTAGATTTTTTTTTTGTTTTTGGAGAGATAATGTCATGTAATAGAAAGCATCCTGGCCCTGAAGTCAGGAGACATGATTTCAAATCTCACCTCAGACATTCACTGAATAGGTGTCCTTGGGAAAATGGGTTAGCTTCTAGAAACATTGATTTCCTTATATATAGAAATATTGCAATATGCTTCCTTCTCGCTTCCATTTCTCAGAAAGATTCCCTTCCTTCTAGGCTCAGTTCAAATGTTACCTCCTTCATGAAAATTTTCCTGATTCTTCCTCTTATTTATTTACACTTAGCCTCCACCAAAATTACTTTGTCTATATTCTATGTTCTTATTTCTGTGTGTATAGATTCTCCTGATAGAATATAAAGATTATTTTCATTTTTGTCCTTGTATCCTGGTGCCTACCATTATACTTGGCACAGAGAAGGCACTTTTAAAAAAACTCTCACCTTCCAACTTAAAATCAATACTGTATTGGTTCCATGACAAAAGAGAGCTAAGAACTAAGCAATGGCGGATAAGTGACTTGGCCAGGATCTCATAGCTAGCAAGGGTCTGAGGTCAGATTCAAATCCAGGACCTTCCCTCTCTAGACTTAACTCTCAATCCATTAATCCACCCAGCTGCCCCCATAGAAGGCACTTAAGAAGTACCATTTTAAATTAAATTGATCGTGTTCTCTAGTTATTAGTTTGTAACGCCTTAAAGAAATAACCATATCATGTATTTAGCATGCCAGAATCTCAGCATTCGAAGGTACTTTAGGCTCTATCTAGCCCACCCCATCTCTGGGTCAAGTAGGCCAAGAATTCCTACTAGACCATCCCAGACAAGTGTTCATCCAACCTCCAGGGAAAGGAAGCCTGCAGTTTCCTGAGACAGATTATTTCTATTCTTAGATAGCTCTAATCAGAAAGGAGTATTTCCCTATATCGTCTGTATCTTCTTTTCTGCAACTTCCAAGGGTTACTCTTGGTCCTCCCTTCTGAAACCAAGTAATCTATTCCCTCCTCCACATGACAATGTTCAAATGACTAACAACAGGGATCATGTCCTGAGTTGACTTCCCCCCCCCCCAGGCTAAATATCCCCAGGTCCACCCATGTGAAACATTTGAGCTGGACAATTCTGAATCTTTCCTGTCTATCCTCCTTTCCCCAGTATCCCCTTCTTCTCCCTAGCTGATTCAAAGCATTGATTCTTAGAGGAAAAGCATCCCCTACACATAGGAAAAACTGATGGGGAGCTCCTGCAGGGCCAAGAAGCTCCTGGAAAAAAACTGCCCTGCAGGAGGGAACAGTGGGTCATTATATGTCATTACACCCACACAAAGACACCTGCTTCCCTCAGTCTCCCTCCCCCAGGGCTCCTCCTTCTCCTTTGCTCTCCCAGGAAGCCTCTGCTGAGAGACTCCTGTGGCAACCAGAAGCAGGGGATGGAAATATCCAATATGCAGAGGAGGGCTCATAGAGGATGCCTGTCACCAATTAGCTGAGCTACCCCTATTGATAGTGTACAAACAAACTCCTGGCTCCAGCACCTGGGACTTGGTGTTCTTTCTGGTCAACCACCAGAAGAGGTCTTCTTCCCAGAAATGGATTCTCAGGAAGGTGGTCCCTTTTCTCATCTTATCCCTTCTATATGGCATCAACTGATACAACCTTTTAGATCCAAAGTTCTGAGGACAATTTATGAGAAGGTTTCAAAGTTCTCTGTGTTGTCACTCCAAAAATACCAAGAGATGGAAAATTAAGAATATCTTGTGCTGATACTCAAGGATATCATACTGTGGCCAATGTCAGGGATCATTTTGTGGCTAGGATTCAAAAATTAACCTATAGCTGGGTTATAGGAGAAGAGATCTAGAGTTAGAAGGGATAGTGGAAATCATCTAATACAAACCTACTGCCCATCCCATTTTACAGATGAGGAAACTAAGAACCAGAGAAATTCAATATCTTGCCTAAAGTCATATAGGTAATAAACATCAGAGGGGGGATTTGGACCCTTCTGATTGTTGAATTAATTTCCTTCCCACTATACCATGCTCCCTTCTACAAATTAGAGGATGGGGAAATCATTATGCAGTCAAGGTCATTATTAGGCCAGTATCGGAAATCAGTTCATGATTACAGTTAAGGCTCAGTCTGTGGCTTGGTTTAGAGTTCAGTTTGTGGCTGGGATTATCAGTAAGGAGTCTGTCTGTGACTAAGGAATCAATCTGTTGTCATATCTTTATCACCCAAGAGAAAAAATGTCACAGTAAGAAAGAAGCTAAGACCCTCTGGCCAAATGAGCTTTAATTTAGGCATGGTTGGATTGGAATCAGGGATTCTTTACCTAAGGTCCAAGAAATCAGTTTTTCTTAACATTTTGATAACTACATTTTAATATAATTGGTTTCTTTTCTAATCCTATGTGATTTGTTTTAAAAATTTAAAAATATTATTCTGAGAATGGGTCCATAGGTTTTATAGCCTGACTGCCAAAGGGGTCAAGGGCATACAAAAAAAGGGGAAGAACTTTCAACTAGATAGTTTTGAAAGTCCCTTCTAGCTCTGGATCTCCAAGGCTATGATCTCATGTCTCATTTTGAGTGGCTCTTAAATTAAGAAATGTTTTTCCTTCTGTTTAGCTCCCTTAACCCACTGGGAGCATTCAGGGATAAAGAGGCTGCTAAATTCTAGTTTAACATTGTTCTGGTCTTATTGGTTTCACTAGTCAGAATGTGGCCAGTCTTCCCACAGCAAGAAAAGGGCAGAGTTCCTGAAATACCAAACTGTGCTGGGCAGCCAGCCCCCTAGAAAACAAGAGTAGGCAATTATGAGATCATCAAGAATGATCAAGGAACACTCATAAAAATAATGACCAAGGTATTCTTGTAAAAGTAACCTTCCTTCTTTGAGCCTGTCTTCTCCCCTGGCTAGGTCTGGTTGTTTGCCAAAGCCTTTTTGTTGCATTAAGTACCCTTCCAAAAGGGGACCATAATCACCAGACCTTATGACACCCATTGAATGAGTACCTGACAGACTTATAAGATGGCTTCCAGGCTCTCATTCCCCCTCCCATGTTGGTTGGGAAGAGGAAAAGAGGTTTAAGAAAAAAGATTTTAGAGTGTGGAAGGGAAAGGTCAGAGCATCCTCACAATTACCTTGGACAGCAACCTTGGTGCCATCCATAGCTCTTCATTTGCACTTAACATACATATACAACATGTTGTGAAATCTTATCCTTTCTACATTTACTACTCTTCTTTACATCTTCCTCTCTCAATAGTTACCACCACAGGCCAGGCCCTCATCACCTCATACCTGGATTACTGCAATAGCCTTCTAATTAGTTTCCCTGTCCCAAGACTCTTCTATTCCAATCCATATTCCACTCAGCTACCAAAGCGAGTTCCCTAAAGCAAAGGTAACAAGTCATTCTTCCCATTCCCCTTTCAATAAACTCCAATGACTCCCTATCCCCTCCAGGATAAAGACTTCTGTTTGGCATCTCACATCCTTCACAACCTGACCTTTTCTACTTTTTTGGCCTTCTCACATTTTTTACTCCTCCCCTCCATAATGCTACAATCCAGATATATGAACCTGTTTCTCTCACATCATCACCATCTCTGTCTCATTGTCTTTGTACTGACTGTCCCCATATCTAGAATGCTCTCCCTTCTAACCTTTGCCTTTTAGCTTCTTTGGCTTCCTTCAAGACTCAGATAAAATTCCACCTCCTTCAGGAAGTCTTTCCTTATATTTGCTTCCCTTTTCCTCTCCCCTACTTTCCTACTAGTTCCTTCCCTCTGAGATTATCTTCCATTTGCACTGTATATGTCTTGGGATATATATATATATATATGTATATATATATATATATATTAGAGATGTGTTATGTTCTCCATTAGAAAGTGAGATCTTTGAGGGCAGAGACTAGGATTAATTTATTTTTCTATATCCTCAGTGCTTATCATAGTGCCTGAGAAAAATATAAATGCTTAATAAATGCTTTTTCACTGACTGACTGACTGACTGGTTAACTGCTTACCTAATCAGACAAGGTCAGATCAGGACTAATTCACAAGGATACTCTTTCTAAGGTGTGACTATTTGAGCATATGTCTTCATTTTTTTTAATCCTTACCTTCGTGACATTGATATGGCAGAGTGAATTCCAGTTCAAGAGAGGGGGGTCAAGCCACAGCTCAGAATTCCAGGGGGGGGCCCGAGAACTCTGGGTGAGGGGGCAGTTTAAGACAGTTAAGAGCAGTTGATTCCTGGGGTTTGGAAGTGAGCAGGTCACTCTGTTTGCTGTTCCCAGATCTTAGTTGCTCGAGAGGGCTTTAGGCTTGAATCTTAACCACGCCATTTTAGTTCTCTGCTGCCAACCTGCTTTAGCTTGACTTGATCTTCAATCAACATCACAGTTACCTCTAATTAGTTATTTAGACCATAGGAGAAGATTATCTATAAAAGCTAGAGAGCTAATTAGCTAACCAAGATACCTTTCTCCTCTGGGGGGAGGGGTTGCTTGGACCTAACAGTATAGGGCTTCCCTGACCTTATTTTATCCTTGTTAAATCTCCCTTCCTTCCCTTCCCTACATATCATTAAACCCTTCATCATTTGGGAGCTGTGCCTGGCTATTATTTAGGGAAATACTTACACCTCCTCAAGCTGAGCTCCTCCTGTCCTGTGGCCCAAAAGCCTGACCCTTCCTCTGTCCCTGAAAGCTTCAAGACATCAAGCTTCTCCTATTTTCCCCTTACTCAAATCTGTGGGGAAATAGCTTAGAGAAAGTAAACATCTTTAGGAGATCAGCCTCACCTACTTTCCTGACTGAGATCAGAAGATAACAGATCAACCTCCATTTGTAATTGATTTTCTAACTGAGTGGTGGGAGGGGGTGGAAGCAAGGAGCACTCCCAAGATCTTACCCCTCCCTGCTGACAAGTCTGCTTGAGAGCCTGTATGTGTGTGTCATCTCCATAAATCAAAGATAAGCAAGACCTGATTACTCTATAGACCACTAGCATTTTTCCAGCTTCCCACAAATATCACTGTTTAACCAATATAACACCATCCACCTTAGAATCAATACTCTATATTGGTTTCAAGACAGAAGAGTGATAAGGGCTAGGGAATGGGGGTTAAGTGACTTGTCCAGGGTCACACAGCTAGGAAATTTCTGAGACCAGATTTGAACCTAGGACCCCATCTTTAGGCCTGGCTTTCAATCCACTGAGTTACCCAGTTGCCCCTAGCAGATGTTTTTCTACTTGTTTGGGTATTTCCTCTCTTAATTACCTAGTGCAATTTATGTAGGTCTCCCTTTCCATCATTGCAGCTCAAACAGATTAAAGGAAGAAAAATAACTACAAATTGCCACATTGAGTGCTGAAAAAATTGTAATAGGAAATAACTAGTCACAGATACATCATGGAAGTCACTCCTTACAGCAATCTGGTGATGGGGACCTATTTAGAGAATAAGGAAAGTCTCATATAAAAATATGAATCTCAACTGCTTAGGTTATCCCCATTTCTTCCTGGATTATTTCTTTACAACCTGATGTTAGAGATAGGCAACATACTGATGACATCTAGCAATCCTATAAAGGCATTTATATTTATATTTAAAGCATGTAATGCACTTTGTATAAATAGTAACCTTTTTGATCAGGTCTAGTTTGGGTAGGTCTTTGTAGTTGGCAATAATGAAGTTGATACTAGGAGTGGACAGCTTTGGGCCAATGCCAGGCATTAGGGTTAGCCAAAGCTAGACCTACTTCCTAGCAGGGGCATCAAAAACAGTTAAAATGACAACAAGCTTTAGATAGGCAAAGAAGGTAAGTCAAGCATAGAGATAAACTAGACTATAATCTTTCTACCTGATTCTTTACTTTGTCTCTACCCACTCTCTCTTTCACTCTCTGTGATCAATCTTCCATCATTATTACTCTGCTGAAACTGTTCTCTCAAAGGTCAATAATTGCTGGATCCATAGGCTTTTTCTTAGTCCTCATCCTTCTTGATTTCTCTGCATCTTTTGACACTGACCATTTGCAATGAGTAGATATTCCTTTGACTTCAGAAGTATGATATTCTCCTGGTTCTCCTATTTTTCTAACTGTTCCTTCCCTGCCTTGAACTTGAACTTCTTTTGCCTTTTTAAACTCTTTCCCTCCTCCTCCTTCCCATCCCCTTTCCTCCTCTTTCTCTCTCCTCCTCCTCCTTCTCCTCCTTCCTCCTTCTCATTCTCCTCTCCCCATCTTCCTCCTTCTCTCCCCCTCTCTCTCCCTTCCTTCCCCCCCTCTCTGTCTCTGTCTCTCTCTCTCTGTTTCTGTCTGTCTGTATCTCTCCACACATATAAAACACCTGGCACAGTGCCTGACATATAGTAGGTGCAATACAAATACTTATTTCCTTAACTTTTCCTCTCCCTGCCCTTTCCTAATCTAATTTACTTTAATTTCCTTAATAACAACTTCCAAGCAGATAACTCCCAAATATTTGCTATTATCTCCAGTCTGACCTTTCTTCTAAACTCTAGACCTCAATCCCCAAACTGCCAATAAAACAGACATCTCTCTCTGGGTATCCCATCAATGCTCCCAGGCTAATCTGACTAAAACCAGATTTGTTTTTTTTCCCCTTGAACTCGCATCTCCTTCTGACTCTCCAAGTTTCCTACAACTATCTGGACTCCCAGGTTCCTAATCTTGGTGTTACCTTTGACTGCTCCTCCCACTGCATTATTAGATTTCTACCTATTATTTAAAGACTAAATCAAATGCCTCCTTGTCCCTGAAGCCCATTCTGTTTCTCTCCATTTAGCCACAAACACCCCTTCCCAACCATTACTCAATTGTTTTGTAAATCTTGATTCACTTATCATGTGATGTATATTATAGTTGTGTTAGTATCTTATCCACCTTGTAGGCTAAAAGCTACATGAGGACAGGGACCTTTTCTTTATCTAATATCTCCTTTAGCACCTAGCAAAGTCCTCTGCATAAAATCATGAAATAGTATTTAATGCTTGTTGAATGGCTAAATGAATGAATAAATGTTGTTCTGACAAAGTTTGAATTCAGTCTGGTAGCCTCAGTCTTCTTGAGGTTTCTTTAATTTATTTCTGTCACCACATCTTCTGAGGCAATAAGCTCTCTCTTGCAACTACTGCCAACCCAAGCCTGACACATTAGTTTCAGGAGTTCTTCTGCTCTCCTGGTGTATCAGTAAGCGCCTTCTTCCCTTACCTCTCAGACTCCTTAATTCATTCATTTGAACCAGAGGGACATGTCCCTTTGCTACAGAACTAGAGATTTGGCCTGCTATCTCCACTAGCTTTTGATCTCTGCTCATATGGCAAGGCTAAGTCTTCTGGACCAACCTTGGGGTTGCAAGCAGGGTGTCCATATTCCCAGACAAGTGGAAGGGACAGTCAAAGACTAACTCCTTATCAGAGTGTTTCTCCTCTGGTTACCCCATTCTCTCGTTCTTTGCCACATGGTATGGAGATAATGTAACACCCACAGAGAGATGACTAGATTGACTGTTAGGCAAACCAAGTGGAACATTAGGTCATCAAAGGGAGGAAAGAAAGAGGAAAGGAGATAAGCAGTCCTCCAAATGGAGGCATGAAGGATAGCCTTCCTCTCTGAATAATTTCCAAACTCCTTTTACTGAGTTTCCACTAGTTGGCATCAAATGCATGATTTCTGAGCAGAGGTCAGGGGCACCCAAAATGATGGAAAGCTCTTACTGAGATTCTACAATCTCTAGTAATGATGCCAGGGCTGTTTTATGCTCAGTATCTGTAACAGGGACATGTCCTGCCTTGAAGGATGGCTTGGAGATGGTTCAACCAACCTGTCTCCATTACTGCTCTCCTGACAAGAGGCATGGCAGTGTAAGGATCTCAGACTAGAGGAATACACATGATCTCAAGCATACAAAGGTCATGCATGACAAGTTGCCATTTCCACAATACATAGAAAGCGAACATTCATTAGCTATGTTGTTGGATTGTGTGGCTTCCAAGATAGGCCGTCTGGCAAGTTGCCATTAGCCAGTGACAGCATCAAGGGCTGACTGGGATCATTTATTCCAATTTGGTTTTATTTTCCATGACTCTAAAGGAGTAATTTTCCAGTCCAGGGTAGAAACTTTAAATGAATACCGAAACCCTATTTGCCTTGGTGATTTATCCATCTATTTTCCCTTGATACATTCCGTCCATCATGTTTACAGCTCCCATGGAAAGAGGATGGGGACAGATGTGATCAGAGATTAGGGCTGACATTGGAGCTACATAGAGAGAGATGTTAGCTCCAAGATTACCAACCACTTTCACTGCCTTAGGACTCCACCCCCTACGCTAGGATAGGATCAAGGTAACAGATAGAAGGGGTTGTCTGGAATGGCCTTAGTGAGCCATGTGACCAGGGTGATCCTTTTCTAGGTTTTAAGTGGGCTTGGGGCTCTGCAGACCTGCCCCTCATCACTGTACTTCATTGACTTACCTCTTTCTCCCTTTTGGGAGAAGGGGATCAAGACAATAACATCTTCAAAAGTAAAAGGATTGGGTGACTTAGAAGAAAAAGTAGAAAGACCCTCAAGAACCCTCAAATGAAGGATATATGATTGGATGGGAGAAATTATTCCTAAGGCTTTGGGGGGTTTTCAGACCTCAGTGGCTTATCAGGTGGAACACAACCTAAAAACTATATCTGTCCTTCAACTGTATTTCCTTGAGGCTACTGAGAATACATGTAATCTCAACCAAAAAGTTCAGGGTCATTTTATGATGGGTGGCATAAAGATGAGGGAACAGTGGACAGAAAGGAGGAGTAGAAATGGGAAAATCATATCTGAAATGACATTCCTATTCTGATTGGAGGAAAAGGGAGAGACAGAGAGAAAATAGTTTTATGTGACCTAGGCTTTAGTTCCTTATACTATTGAAGGAAGGATGTTGGCTAGAAGTGGAAAGAACACTGACTATAGAATCAAAGGGCCAGAGTTCAAATCCCATCTCTGATATTTACTGCTTCTTTTCTGGCCTTGGACAAGTCACTTCATCTCCATGAACCTCAGTTTTCCCCATCTGTAAAATAGACATTGTCCTAGATGACTATCTTCAGTTTCTGTGAAAATGACAGGGTTGGATTAGGTGACCACAGAGATGTCATTTAGTTCTATGATCCTATGACTAGATGAGTTAGGATCTTGTTCTATGGTTCTAGGATTTGAATAAGAGTTCCTTCTGGAAAACATTTTTTTAAACCCTTAACTTCTGTGTATTGGCTCCTAGGTGGAAGAGTGGTAAGGGTGGGCAATGGGGGTCTTGTGATTTGCCCAGGGTCACACAGATGGGAAGTCTCTGAGGCCGGATTTGAACCTAGGACCTCCCATCTCTAGGCCTTACACTCAATCCACTGAGCTACCCAGCTGCCCCCTTCTGGAAAACAGTAACAGCCATGGGGACCTGATGTCCTCTCCTTGTCTTTTTTCCTAGTATGTTTTCCTCTTTTCTGGTGGTTAGAAATGAACTGTAGCAGCAGGGAAAAACAGCACCATGGTATCGTCATTCAGTGATACCTTTTCTGTTCTCTGCCCAGATGTAAGCCATATATCATTGTGCAACTACATGGCTATGTGAAAAATGGGCATTTAGTACATATTGTAAGCCTGCAAAAAATAGAAGGAGGTTGGTGGGGACTGATCTCCCTTGGTAGACCCTTGATAATGGGAAAGATTAATAGCAACATTGATCTCAGAATTGGTGGGAAAGAGTAGGAAGGATATCAGCTTTGAATAAGAGGAAACAGAATGTGAGACTATGGGAGACTAGATATGTAGTGTAATGTAGAAAATGGCAGCATGGAATTCCTGGAAAATACAGGGTCATGCTGCCATTTTCTACATTACAAGTAGGTAATGATGATTGTTGTGCCTACTCGAGTACCCAGCCCTATGATAATGCTCCAGGGATGGGGAACCCACCTGAAATCACCTTCTTCAGCCCCTTACAACTTACTAGATGGCTCTGATAAGAGATGATGTCATGTATCTGCTGCCAACCCAGGGGTCTATTCTTCTGAACACAAACACTTTGTCCAAGATGACTCACTTCCTTTCCCTGCATGAGATTCCCTATCATTGCCAAGGATGCCTGATCGATTCCATATAGAAATATTGCAGCTTCTCAGAACACCTATAAGCGGGGGGCACTAGTTTCCTTCCCACTTGTTGTCTTCATTGTTTATCAACTTCAAAATCCAAGTTCATTTTCTAGCATCCTCATCCTGCAGCAATCAAATCTGGGGACCACACCCACAGTTATTAACATATGGGAAGTTATGTTTCTCTCCCTTGGTTCTCCCCATACTCATGTCTCACTCAATGATCCTAGTCATTGACATCTAAGAGAAGTAGAAGCCACACCACACACACACATCATCATCATCATCATCATCATCATCATCATCATCATCATCATCATCATCATCTACTCCAAATCTGTATTTTCTGTAACTAGATATTGACATGCTGCCTCCCCTATTAGAAGGTATGTTTTGGAGGGGAAAAAATGTTTGTTGTATTTCTTTGTGTCCTTAGCACTGAGGACATATCAAATGCTGAATAAGTGCTTATTGACTAATGAATGACAATTGAAGACCAACAACTATAGGATCCTTCCACATCAAGGACTAGGTTTAGCTGGCCACCTTGCATCTTCATATCCTTAGGTCACCCTGGAGTTTTTTCTAGTTAAAAGTCCCATCAAGTGACCCCTCTGAGCTTTCCACCTCTATGGATGGCCAGGAAGAATATCATTACTAAACTCATGAAGGTTTTTGATGTTGCCTTCTGTCTTGACAAAAAGTCTTGGGAATCTATGTACCACCACTATCCCCAGACCCAAGGAAATATACCAGAGTTGGAAATCTGATTCCCCAAGGCCCTGAGACCCCAAGAAGAATCCTGGGTACAGAAATACCATTTGTACAATCCTCATCAGCACATCTGCTGTGAAGTAGTGTAGAACAGTAGGAAGTGTACTGTTTGTAGAGACTAAGGACAGGAGTTCAAATCCTACTTCTGAAAGTTACCTGTGTGACCTTAGGCAAGTCACAATGTCCATGGGCTTCATTTTCCTTATTTGTAAAATAAATAGTTTGGACCGGATAGCCCCTTAGGTCCTTTCTGATTCTAAATCTTTGATCCTATGAAATCAGAAAAAAAGGAAAGCATAGCCAGAAGCTCATTCTTCAATGTAAGTGATGACAACATTCTCTAGCTACTAAATATATATAGTACATTGCCATTTTTCATTCTCTAGATCAGGGAGTACATGGACTTTTTTAAAAACCCTACTGTCTGTCTTAGAATTTATCCTAAGTATTACTTTCAAGGCAGAAGAATGGTAAGGGCTAGGCAACTGGGGTTAAATAACTTGTCCAGGATCACCCAGCTAGGAAATATCAGGTGGTCAGATTTGAACCCAGGACCTTTCATCTCTGGGCTTGGCTTTCTATTCCCAGAGGCTCCCAGATACTCCACATTCATTTTTTTAAATCTTAGTAACTGTATTTCAAAATAATTGATTTTATGCATTTAAAAACATTTTTTCCTAGAGAAATGGGTCCCTAGGCTTCACCAAAACACCGAAGGGGTCCATGGCACAAAAAAGAAAAAGTAAAAAGTTAAGAACCCCTACTATACATCTCTGGTCTCTATCTTTTTTTTCAATTTGCTTCTTGAGTATCACTGTATCTGTTTCAGACCATGTCCCAATAAGCCTTTCAATCAGCTTCTCAGTTAAAGACCTATTTGTTTTATTTTTGATTGTTTGTTTCTATGCTTTGCTGGATTCTGAGTCATTGCATCTTTAGAGGACCACTGGCTTCTCTCCCCCTGGTACTTATTCCAAGCCTGGAGGGAGAGGACAAGGATTTAGAAGTCATTTTTTGTTGGAATGGAGCCTTAGGGCCAAGAAGTTTGTCCTTACATCTGTAGTCCAGACCCTGTTTCCTTATCCTCTCTGAGAATGGTTCAGAAATACTATAAGTCTCAGCCCTTGGCCCCTCTTTACAGGCAGCATTGCCAGAGTTTGGGTTGGTGTTATGATCTCACTTTAAATTTTAAAAGAGAAAGAGTGCAGCTTTTGTTATTGCTATTGGATAGTTCCATCCATCTTAATTACATTTTCAATTTTGTCACTTACAATTCCATCCCATTTCCTTCTGGCAGCCATACCTGCTTGTGAAGACCTGGGGGCCACCCCATCCTGCTGGGTCCCCCCCTACCCCCCAGCATTCCCAGTCCCATCATTCAGGACTTGCAAATTGCTGGCACATGCCCTAGGTCTCCCTGCCGAGCAGGCAGAATGAATCCCAGTTCCCCCTTATCCTCCCCCCAGACTAAATAGCCTTGGCAGCATCCCAGAAGCTCTGATCAGAAATTTCCCTATTTCCATTCTCCATCATCTCTTTCGCTTGCCTGCATGTGTATTTCAGGGTGACCTCACATCTGGCTTCAAAGGGCTGCATGAAATGATGTGATTCTCTGGAAAGCTCCCTTGGGGGACATTCAGAAGAATCAGGGTCCAGACTCATCTCTGTTACCTGTAACTCACTGCTTCACCTTGTCTGAGCCACATCACATCTCTTTGACTCAGTTTCCATAGCTGTCAATTAGGAAAATAAATACTTGATTCATGAGGATAAAGTGAACATAAAGTAAGACCCTAGATTTATAAAAAATGCATATTTTTAAGATTAAAAGAAAAAATTTTTTTTTAATTTTTTAAATGGTAGATGAGATGGAGCGGCATGCGACCACATAGTGCTCTTTAAAAAACATTTCTGAATGCAATGTAAAAAATGTATCTATTATATGGGAATGAGGTCAAGGTCATTTCTAGTTGACTAGTTGACTTATTTCAGTTCTCTAGCAAAGAGCTAAGATTAGACCATCTAATACTTACTCAAGACATAAATCAATCCAAATACAGACTCAACCTTGATCCCTTTTCAGGGATCTGACTCTTTACCCCCCAGTCACACTCCAACATTTAATCAAATCTAGCTATCTCACAAATTCACATAGATTTCTACATCCCCCCCCCAAATAAAAAGAATTCCCATTTCCCTACCTCAGTGGTGTGGTGTAATGAACAGAGCCCTGGGCTTGAAGTCAGGTTGGAATCCTGGCTGCAGCCTTACCTGTGTATTTCTGAGTCATTTCTGACCCTTCTGGCAATAAGAGAGTGTGAGGGGCTCAGTGGAGTCCTTACCCATGAAACCTAGGACAGGAATATCAATGTGACCATCACCCACTAGAGGTGGGTCATGGGAGCATCAATTCTAAAGAAATACTCTCAGATAAACCAGACGCCTCTTTCCAAAGGGTCAAGGTGGCTGAGTTTGGGGAGGGGACAGAAGCAAAGGCAGAAAGGTTCCAACACTTCTGTGGCTACTATAGCGAATTCTCCTGCCTCCTTTCAACACATGCACAAACTCACGCTCCCATAAGTACCCACTCTGCCTCTGAAGGGATCCTCAAAGAAGAATAAACATGACAGTCTCACCAGTGGACATTAACTGAGCTCATCTTGGAATCTTCTGAGATCCGTCCTCCTTCTCCCTGGAGAGAGAGTCAGCATAGCATAGTGGATCCCAAAGACCCATGTTCAAATCCCATATTTATATTTTTAAATAGTTATGTGTTTCTGGCAAATCACAACTTCCCTGAGCCTCATGTTCTTCATGTGTAAAATGAGAATAATAACAACACTGTCACTGGATTGTTGTGAAGATTAATTGGAATGAAGTATAGAAAGAGTTTTTGAAAATTTGAGGTGCTAATGAGGAACCATCATGGGGCAATGGATGGAAGGAATACTTTAGCATCAAGATGACCCGGAGTCCAATCCTGACTCTGATGAATACTAGAAGGATCACCTGGGTAACAGTCTCATTATCTCAGTCACATTTTTATATTATAATTCACAGATGAGTTGCTAATCTGCATTAGTAGCAGGAGTTCCCACATTAAGAATTCTCTGATCTGATGAAATGACAAATCCTGACCAACTAGCATGTGCAGATGGTTATATTTATGATGACTGGAGAGGAAGATGAAAGAGAGATCAAAGGAATCTGATCGATTTTTTCTTAGAATTTATTAATAACTTACATTGTAAACCATAAAACAATCCAGGACAGATTGTCTGGGATCAGAAAAGGACCTCTCTAAGTACAGCATAGATGTGGGTATTTGCATCTGGAGGAAATTCCAGAATAAGAACATAACTGATAAGTAAATTAACAAGGGAAGTTACCCTTTTTTGGGTCAGCCTTCAGAGTCCTAGAGGACCTTAGGCAAAAAAAATACACACACACACACACACACACACACACACACACACACACATACACATATATATATATATATATATTTGGTAAATAAGTAGCTCAATGGATTGAGAGCTATGTCTACAGTCAGGAGATCCTGGGTTCAAATCTGGCCTAAGACACTTCCTAGCTGTGTGACCCTGGGCAAGTCACTTAGCCCTCATTGCCTAGCCCTTATGGCTCTTCTGCCTTGGAACCAATACACAATATTGATTCTAAGATGGAATAATATGTGTGTATATTATTGCCAACCCTGATCCTTCTCCCTTATCCATTCCCTTAAGTACCTTGATGGTAGTTGTGCAATCAGCTGCTACTTGATTCTGTAATTTCAACATCCCTGATGATGCAGGGAGATGCAGAAATATCCCAAGAGATTCCCGTGCACAGTATACAAGATGCTACTCTCTTGGGTCCTCATGCCCTGAAATGCCCCCAATCTCTTCTTGTATCCTGACAGCTGCTGTCAGGGGAGGGAAACATAAAGGCCATACAGAGCTTGAAAATTCTTGACTGGTACCTTTCTCTAGCTCTAATTAAAGGAAGTAAACCTCATACTCTTGCTCCTCACTTGCTTACTTTCTGTTTTAGTTTCAATTCTAAGACAGAAAGGCAAAGGCTAGATAAATGGGGTTCATGCCCAGGTTTATACAGCTGGGAAGTATCCACCTACCAGCCCTAATCCTCCTCTATCTATTGACATATTGGCCACTAATCTTCAGCTCCATTGTGAGACTAAATCCTGTCTTTCCATCTAGACTATGTCTTTCTTGAGGACAGGGAATGTGTTTTCTCTTCTGTCATCTTCTTCACAAAGCTAAGTATGTGGAAGTTTCCCAAGAAATATTTGTTGGAAATGACTAATATGGAAAAAATGTTTTACATGATTAGACATGTATAATCTATATCATATTACTTACTGTCTCAGGGAGAGGGAGGGCAGTGAGAGAGTGAGGGTCAGAAAAAGAGAGAGAATCTGGAACTAAAAACTTTAAAAAATGAATGTTAAAAACTGTTTTATATATCATGGGGGGAAAATTAAAAAAATATTTTAAAGAAATGTTTGAGGACAGTGAGATGGCTCGGTGGATAGAGAGCCAAGCCCAGAAATAGGAGATCCTGGGTTCAAATCTGGCCTCAGACACTTCCTAGCTGTGTGACCCTGGGCAAGTCACTTAACCTCCATTGCCTAGTCCTTACCACTCTTCTGCCTTAGAACCAATACACAGTATTAATTCTAAGATGGAAAGAAAGAAAGAAAGGAAGGAAGAAAGAAAGAAAGAAAGAAAGAAAAAAGGAATGAAGGAATGAAGAATGAATGAAGGAAGGAAGGAAGGAATGAAGAATGAATGAAGGAAGGGAGGGAGGGAGGGAGGAAGAGACTTCTCCTAAGGGAACATAGTGTTTGGCCAGGAACAGGCCCACTAGACCCTAAAAGTTGATTTTATTTTATTCCATAAATGTCCTCTCTGTGTGTATGTGTGTCTTTCTCTATGTCTCTGTCCCTCTCTGTGTCTCTATATCTGTTTCTTTCTCTGACTGTGTCTCTTTCTCATAAAAGAAAGTTGGTATCCCCATTTAGACTTAGAAAACTTGGAGGGAGGATTGCTGGCATCATGGTTTATGTTGGCCACTTCTGCTTTCTGGGAAGTAGAGTGGGAGACAGCATCCCTAAGGACAATGAGAAAGGAGAACATAAATAAAAAGAAGAGCAATGTTTTCACTAAATTACCTCTGCCCTGGCCATACCAAATGAGGGATACTCAGTTCATTTTTGGGTACCATAGTTTAGAAAAGACGATGATGAGCTGGAGAGCTTCCAGGGAGAGGTCAGCAGGATGGTCAAGAGCCTTGAGATGATGCCATAGGAAGACTGGGTGAAGAAACCAGAGATGTTTCACCAGAAGAACTGAAGACTTGAGGAGGATGTAATAGCTGACTTGAAGTATTTAAAGGCTATCATGTGGAAAAGTTATTAGTCTCATCTTGCTTAACTCTAGAAAACTAGTCTTGGAGCAATGTCTGGGAGTTTCAGAGAATTTTATTTTAGCTCTACATAATGAAAAAGAAGGAGATTTCTCTAAAGGTAGAATAGGTTGCCTCAGGACCCAGTGGGTTCACCATCACAAATAGTCTTCAAGCAGAATGGATAACCACTTGTCAGGCATTTTGTAGAAGGGATTCCCTTCCATACACAAATCAGACTAGACAGCCTAGCCACTCCCTTTCAAATCTGAGATTCTGTAAAAGGCTAGAAGCAAGAAGGTTTTTATTTATTGTAATGGCTGATACAATAGTGCAAGTCAAATTAAGAAGTATTTTTTATGCTCTTACTATATTCTAAGAGCATGGCAGTGGCTAGAGTTCCAGACCTAGAATCAGACTTGAGTTCAAATCTAGTTTCATATCCTTATCAGCTGTGTGACCCTTGGCAAGTCACATAACCTTGTTTGCTTCTGTTTCCCCATATGTAACTAAAGAAGCCACACTAGCACCTTTTCCAAGAAAACCCCAGTTGGGCTCATGAAAAGTTGAATGTGACTGAAATGACTGAAGAACAACAATATTCCAATCACTTTCCTAAGCACTTGGAATATGAACACAACAAAAAAGAAAAAGAACCTTTATCCTCACTCAAAAAAAAAACCCTTTCATTCTAATGGAGGAAGATAATATATAAAGAGGAGCTGAGAAGGTAGAGGGGAGGATGGAGAATGAGGAGTAGAATTGATGTCTTGACATTTGATGAGTTTTGAGGGATGACTCCAAGGTTAATCCAGGGGTCCCAGCTCCATTAGTCTTCTTGGCTGGGGTGGTGTGTACAGATTGTTTTTTAGGATTTTAGGTTTAGTCCTTCTCCCATCCTCCCCACACAAGTACACACGCTGAGATACTTGCCTTGGACTCAGGTTCTTACCCCAGGTGCAAAATGGGATTTGGGTACTCCCACCCTCGGCCTTCATGCAAGCTATTTCCTGCCTTCCAGCTGTGATCTGCCATGAATTCCCACCCATCGACCTCCTGACCACCTGCTCCCAGCTTCCATCCTCTATGAAGCCTTCTCAGACTAATCCTACCATCTGGTTCCCATCACCTGAATGACCTTGACGTCCCCTCTTTTCACCCTTCCTACTATCACATATGGGAGCAGGACCCCATATCCCCACCCAACAAGGAACCATGTCTTTGTGGGCAGAATCATGTCTTCCCCAGCAGAACAGGGGCTGTTTGAGCATGAGGGGTAGCATCTTCCTCTCTTCTCTGCCTCTCCCTCCCTCCCTCCCCCTTTTCCTCCCTCCCATTAGGGATCTTCCCACAGTAGGGTGAGAACAACAAGCTCATCTAAAATACCCCCCCTCCAGCTCAAGAGGCCTCCAGTTTAATCACCCTACATTGCTATTTTCAATCCTTCCCCTATGCCTGGTCTCCTGACTGGGTAATTATGCATATTTATCCATCTTTAGAGTCAGTGTCAGCACAGAGGTATCTGGGGATGAGGGTGGGAGTAGGGAGGGGGAAGGTTAGAGGGGGGAAGGGGATGGAAGGGATCCAGTTAGATTTGCCTGTGCAGGCATGTCCTAGATAGGAAGAGGGACAATATACAGAGCTGAATTCCAGGCCCCTCTACTGTAGGCTTTGCTTATTTTATAACAGATCCGAACCCTGCATCTGCTAGGGTGTTGACCCCTCTCTATTTACTGCCATGTGTCCTTCATTAGTCCTCTGGGTGCTCTGATTCCCCCACTTTTCCCAGCCTAGGCAAGAAATGAAAACATTTTTTCTCCTCTTAATTCCAATGATACAGAATAGAGTTTAAAAATACAACTTACTAGATAATTAAAGGGGGGGGGGATATAATCAAGCAAAGATTGAGCAAAGGAGTGATGGTCAAATTTACAAAAACTTGAACAGAGTTCTGCCCTGAGGTCCTAGTGTGGTCTGGACCCGAAATCTCAAAAGTTGTGCCCTTGGAACATAAGCAATGGCAGATTTAGGTGGGCTAGAGAAGCCTTAGGCTGAGCCTGCTTGCTGCAGACCAACCTGAGTTGGACCTCGTAGGTTGGGCCATTTGTTAGGCAAATTATACAGACATGGTAGTTACTGGAAAAAAAAATGCATAAATGGAGGTAGCATGGTAGTCAGAGGAAATTGGTTCAAATCCCTCCACTGGCAACCAGATCCATTCAAATGAATAGCCAGGGTTTTCCAAGAATCTTAATGAGTCTGAGAGTGTTCTAAGCTCTCTTCCACTGGCCCCAGCCCCAACCAGTGATGTTTCCCTCAAGTACATGAGGTGATCCCCTGTACCTCAGTTCCACTTAACCACAAATAGCTGTATTAGTTTTACAAAGGAATATATAGCCTCAGACACTTCCTACCTCTGTGACCATGGACAAGTCACTTAACCCTGTTTGACTCAGTTTCCTCATCTGTAAAATGAGCTGGAGAAGGAAATAACAAACCATTCGAATATCTTTTTTTTAAAACCCTCAACTTCCATCTTAGAATCAATACCATGTATCGGTTCCAAAGTGGAATAATGGTCAGGGCTAGGCAATGGGGGCTCAGGGTCACACAACTAGGAAGTGTCTGAGGCCAGATTTGAACCTCTCATCTCCAAGTCTGGCTCTCAGTCCCCTGAGCCACCTAGATTCCCCCACCATTCCACTATCTTTGCCAAGGAAGCCCCAAATGGAGTTATGAAGAGTTGGATACAACTGAATAATAGCATATACTTCAAATGGTTAAGTCACAAATACAAACTTACTCTCTAACATATGGAGTTTAATCCTCCTTCCCCTCTGTCCCACCTCATTTTCTTGGGAGAGGAAGGTAAAGGGCTCAGGTTCCTGGCCTAGCTCAGTTTCTGAAGAGAACATACTTCCCCTTCTAAATCCAAAGTCCCCCTTTGGCTTGACACCCAGGCACACTAGTTTCTCAGGGCTTCCCTATCAGATTTTGGCTATGACAATTCTCTTGCAATTCTGGCTTCCAGATCACCACTGATAAAAATTCTTGGTCTGGTGGGGATCATAGAGAATAACTGGAAAACTGAGAAAAACAAACAAAACTGAGCAACACAAAAACCCCAGTCCCTGGATCTAAAAGGAGAGAAATACTATGATGTAGCCCTCCCCATCCTGGTTCAGTACATGGTGTCCCCACTGGGGTAAATTGTGATCTTCCCCCTCTTCGAGCAGCAGGAAAGAGATCACAAGAAAGAGGGAGATTGTGCCAATCTGGCTAGGTTAAAAGATGAAGTCTATTCTGACTATATAGCCCATCAAGGGGGACTACTCCCACTCACATGATATGGAAACTCAGGGCAGCAGGATATCTCTATGTTAGGAGATGTGGACATGCATAGGCAAGCTACCTTATACTTATAATAATGAGCTATGCTTGTATTGAGGTCAACCTTGATGGAAATCTGAGAAAGAAACACTAAAGCTTTTCCTATTTTCACTATTGCATCATTGACTGAAAGCTACAGAGAATGTACAATCTTGCTCAGCTTATTATTTGTTGATTATAAGTGTGTGACTTGTTAGAGCAAAAGATACCTTAAAAATCTCTCCTCCAACAAAGCATCTCCCATGAATATGTTGTAAGCTCTCCATATTCTTTAATAAATACCACCACTGTAGTAACCAGTCAAAGAATTTCCAGGAGCAGATATAAGTCTTTGCCTTTGTATCCCCAGTGATCAGCACAATGCTTATTCTGAAAAGACATTTAATAAATACTCCTTGGATTGAAGGGAATTGAATTTATTATTAGCATTAAGCAAACTGAAGAGAAATCTTCTTTGGTCTGAGAGTTGAGAGGGACTTTGAGTGGACAGGAGAGGTAATCAAACCCTCTCCTGTCTAATTACTCTATTCTTTAGCAAGAAATGCTCTCTAAGTGGGTGATTTGGGTGGAAGGGGTAAGCTGGCAACCGTGCAAAAGAAATATGAATGATCCTCATAGAAAGCTAACAAAAATTACATGCAAGATTTATTGAAGGCTGGTTATTTCTTTTTTCTAGTCAGTGGAGATCCTCAAAGTAGAACCAAAGGCTGAAGCCATAGGCGCTGTAGGTTTTCTTCCAGACACTCTGAAGAAAAATATGCTTTACTTTAGATATAAAGATTAAGTTTTGAAACAATCAACTGTATTACATAATTATAGCATATAGAACCTTCAGATCCCTTCATGATATGTAGAAGCAACATAAAATGGCTTCCCAGCTTCTCCTTTATATACAGAATGGAATTCTGTCTCTGACAGGGACTAATGATATCTCATTAGTTTTTCTCACATTCCCAGAATTCTAAGGCAACGATTGGTAGAGGGACAAGATATTATCTTTTGTCTCCACTTCTAAATCTATGCTTTGGGGGTCTTTGAGCATTGTAATTGGTTTAAAGGGCAAAGGAACAAGAAAATGAATGGGGAGTAGGAGAGTCTGCCTCACCCATGACTGACTTTGCAAATTTTTTATTCATCATAGAGATATGAGAGTTGATGCTCACGTGCTTGGTTGTTGCCTATGAAATCTTATCAGTCAATTTCCCAGAGTCCAGGAACCTATCCCTCCACATAGATGGCCATTATTCATACAGATATAGCTCGCTGGAAGTTTGGGTAAGAGGCTTCATGGTTCAGGGAATTCAAGGTGAGCACTTGGTGGGAGAAAGTGATACATTTGCTCACAGCCTGCATTTCTGACTTAACTCTTAACTCTCCCAAGTCAGACTCTAGAGCATGCTACCCATATGGAGGCAATAAATAAGTTGACATTCACTTGGGGTTTCATAGGAGATGGGTTAGTAAGACAGGTACATGACTCAAATCATGTAGTTATGTGATTCAGTGAGAATTCAAATGGGAAAGGGATTTCCCACAAGCTGTAAAGTCCTTCCAATATAAGGTTTTTTCACAATATTGATTAGTATTTAAGTTGAGAAGATTCTTATTAAGCACTTATCATATGGCAACCCCTGCCAGAAAAAAAAGGAAGGAAAGAAAGAAAAAAGAAAGGAAGGAAGGAAGGAAGGAAGGAAGGAAGGAAGGAAGGAAGGAAGGAAGAAAGGAAGAAAGAAAGAAAGAAAGAAAGAAAGAAAGAAAGAAAGAAAGAAAGAAAGAAAGAAAGAAAGAANCTTTTAAAGTTTAGAGTCTTAAAGAGTTGCCTGGGTTCCTGACTTGCCCAGGGTCACATAACCAGCATGTGCCAAAGGTAGGATTCAAACTTAGGTGTTAATGGCCCAAGGGCTGGCTCTCTGTCCACTCTTCTATGCTGTCTCAAGATGAGATATGTGTGTGTACAGCAATATATAAATACATATATAAAAATCCAGTCCAGAAGAGATGTTTCCAATTTCTTATAACTATCCAGTCTTGTCCTTTCAAGTGCTTAGTTGTATTGAAAATTACAAATAAATGCCAAAGAGATAGCCAAAGAGAGAAAGAGGGAGGGAGAAAGGAAAAAGAAAGGAAGGAAGGAAGGAAGGAAGGAAGGAAGGAAGGAAGGAAGGAAGGAAGGAAGGAAGAGAAAGAAGCAATTCCTGTCTTTATGAACCTTACATTCTAAATGGAAATTGTTGTTCTTAGGTCATTTTCAGCCATGACTGACTTTCTGTGACCCCATTGGGATTTTCTTGGCAAAGATACTAGAGTGGTTTGTCATTTTCTCTTCCAGATTATTTTACAGATGAGGAAACAGCTGAACAGAGTGAAGTGACTTGCCCAGGGTCATAGAACTAGGAAGTGTCTAAGGCCATATTTGAACTCAGATCATCTTGCCTCCAGTGTAAGGGTTAAAAAATAAGGTTAAAAAATAAACATGAGAAAAATGTGGTCACAGAAATTAATATATCTCAAGTCAAATTACTTTTTAGCAGTATTTATTTATAAAATAGAGGGAAAGAGTGAAAGTAGAGAAATGAGAGAGAGGGTAGAGAAGGTATCTATCCTATCATACTAGATAATTACTCTGGTCCAGTTCAAACCAGGCAGGGCTTGTTAACCTTCCACCAGAGAACCATAAGTTGGAGGTCCTGGTGGTGAATAAAGCAAGGGTTCCAGCCACAAGACCTCCTCCAAGACAGAGGGCCTCTCCAGAAGCTAGTCCCTCTAGGAACCAGGAAAGGAGTCAGATTTTTCACTCACCCATGTGGTAGTCCAAAGAGAAGATCCAAGAGCAGTCTTACCAGAAGCAGTCTGAGGTCCCAAGCCAGAGCTCCTCCAAGGCCAAGTTTGAAGGAGAAAGAGTTGGCCACAGGAAGTTGCAACTACTTTTAAAGATCCTTCTTGGCATCACTTCCTGAGCCTTCCTTCCACTTCATGTTGACCAATCACAGTTTTAGAATTTTTTTTAGGACTGCTCAGGGGGCAGTCAGTCATTTCTGGGTTATTACCCAGTTTAGCACGTGGGTTGCAGACCTCTCCTCACTTAAGGAAATGTGGGGGTGAATATGCTTCTGGTGATTAAATCTAAAAGTGGACAGGGGAGTTAATCCCATCTTCACACCAGGCTGGCACTCTATTCACTGAGCCACATCGCAGCCTCTCTGAACAGAGAAGATAACACACAAAAAGAAGCAGAAAGAGGGTCCGGGAGGAAAATACCCAAGTTGAGTAGGAAAAGTCCAGAAAGTCAAGAGTGAAGCCTGAAGAAATGGTAGGCGTTGGCATTTTCCATACAGTGGAGGAACCAGTTAGAGGAAGGGTTCACAGCAGTGGAGGATACTTCTAACTATGTAAAGGAATTAGTCATTAGTGAGAAGTCCAGGAGTAGAGTGACCATCTAGGGACCCAAACTTGACAAATCACCATCCTGAGATGTGTTGCCTCCACTGTAGAGCACTGATAAACATACAAATGAAAATTATTACTGGAAAGATACTTTGAACTCACCTCATCACCATCTTATTGTCACAGGCTTGGTTTTCCATTAGAATGGCTTCTTGGTATTGAACTTGGGATCACAAAGAGCAAAGTTCAAATCCTACTTTGACACAATTGAGTTGAGTGATCCTGGGAAAGTCATTTAACCTCTCCTAGTTTCAGTTTTCTCGTCTATAAAATGAGGATAATAGGAGCAACTGCCTCACAGAGTTGTCCTGAGTATCAAATGAGATAATATTTGTAATACACTTTGCTTTATTCAGGGTCCTGCTTTTCTATTTATATCTCCAGATCTTAATGAATTTCATTCACTTTGCAAACCTTAAAGTGTTATATAAATGCTAATTACTGTTGTTGTTGTTGGAAAGGGTAACTCCCAGTGGGGAAAAGTCCCTCTATATGCAGAATAACCACTCATCAATTAGTCTAAGAGAGGTAACTGGGACCTAGGAGTTTGAGTAACCTGTCCATTTGTATAGAGTCACATCACATACATGTGTCAAAAGCAGGTCCTGTGCCTGGTTCCTCTTGATTTTCAAGGCAGCTCTCTCCATACTACTGCACACTCCTCTTGGAAATGTTAAAGTGATGTAAATGGGACAGGTTCTCATTATTTCCCCACTTTCTTATCTAGTCAGGATCATGGACAGTTAAGGTTAGGTGCTGCTAGTTCAGGGATATTCTAGGTCAATGCTCCCTAAGGTTATGATACACAAGGCACATCCTGGCCAACACCACCATCAAGTTCTCCTTCTACCATCAGTCTGAAAGATAAAGAGGTTCAACAGGAAAAATACAAATAGAGCAAAGGTCATTTCTTTAAGGAGGCAGCCTTGGAGAAGGTAAATATGTAGAAAAGGGGGAAGAATTAGCTAAGAACGTCTGGAACATCTGCTTGCCATTTTAGCTTCCTTTTTTCTCAGGGATCATAAATCTAGAGTTAGAACCTTAAATGTCATGAGAACCATTTTACAAATGAGGAAATTGAGGCAAAGAGAGGTTAAGCAACTTGCCTTAGACCACAAAACTAGTATCTGATGCAGGATTTGAACCTGGGGTTCCTGACTTCCAATCCAGTGCTCTACCCATTACACTGCAATATAGGAAACATGCAGTTTGGACACATTCTCAAAAAGGCAAGTCATAACTCTGATGCAACAGAACTCACCATGCCTTCAAGTGAAGTCATCTTACTGGTTTGATGATCCTGCTTCCCTGAATACATGTCACAGGTGGGATGGTCTTTGAAAGGAGTATACTCTCTCCTAGGTAGGTGGATGTGACATGTATTCTCAAGTAATAGAATACATGTAGTATATCAAGTCACCCTAAGCAGCATGGGCCAGAAAAACTGAACCAGCCCCACTACCCTGACCACCATCTCCCATTAGTGTTTGACCAAGATAGTCCAAGACACCGAATCAAAAAGCCTTGGAAATAACAGTATCCTCCCAAATACAAGATTTCCTTCCAGCCCACCCCTCATAGCTCTCTTTGAGGGGTGAAATCATTCTGGAGAAGGAGCCCACCTTCCCCATCAACATCACTAGTAGCTGTTGACTAGCTACTGCCAACAGGCAGATGGCCATGGGAGCCCTGGGAATGAGAGCACCACCGACATCAGCCCTATTTCCACCTAGCCCTCAGTCATCAACCACTGGTTGATATAACCTGGTAACAAAGGTAACCTGGCTAGTGCTCCTACAGGTTCTGCAGCCATATCCACTCAAGAATAAAAAAAGAAAGTTCTTGCTACCAAAATCTTAGGCACTTTCTGATGGCTCAATGTTAGAAATGAATAGGCTCAGGGCAGCTGGGTAGCTCAGTGGATTGAGAGCCAGGCCTAGAGACGGGAGGTCCTAGGTTCAAATCCGGCCTCAGACACTTCCCAGCTGTGTGACACTGGGCAAGTCACTTGACCCCTATTGCCTACCCTTACCACTCTTCCACCTATAAGTCAATACAGAGAAGTTAAGGGTTTAAAATTGAAAAAAAAAGAAATGAATAGGCTTTTATCAGTGGAAATGACATTAAAGAAGATTCATCATCATCTACTTTGCTCTCTACCCTAAGGACCATGGAACCTTTCCATTTCAGCTGTAGCTAAAACCTTCTATATAAGTTG
Source organism: Gracilinanus agilis (assembly GCF_016433145.1). Lineage (NCBI taxonomy): Eukaryota > Metazoa > Chordata > Mammalia > Didelphimorphia > Didelphidae > Gracilinanus > Gracilinanus agilis. The sequence continues at coordinate 678,318,875 of NC_058131.1, forward strand.
TAGCCCCCATGAGAATGTGATTTCCTTGAGATCAGAGAATATCTTACTTTTTTTTGTACCCTCAGCATTTAATCCAATGTTTTACACAAAATAAGTGCTTAATAGATTTCATTTATTCATTTGTTCATTTGAACAATGATCATTTGTCCAAATGATCATTCATTCTTGGCTGGGCATCACTCTCTTCTGGTTATCCAGAGTCATGCTGGCTGGTGTTCGACTGGTCATGTGGCTCCACTGGACACAAGACAGAGTTCAATTCAACAAGTACTTATGGGGGATAGTTAGGTGTCTGAGTGGATAGACAGCCAGGCCTGGAAACAGGAGATCCTGGGTTCAAATCTGGCCTGAGACATTTCCTAGTTGTGTGACCCTGGGCAAATCACTTCACCCTTATTGCTTGCTTGCTCCTTATTACTTGCTTGTTTGCTCCTTATTACTCTTCTACCTTGGAACTAATACACAGTACTGATTCTAATGTGGAAGGAAAAGGGTTAAAAACAAAGTATTCATGAGGCTATTTGCCAGACATTGAGTTAGACAATGAAGCTATAAAAACAAAAATGGAAATGGTCCCTTGCCCTCGAGGAGCTTCCATTCTGCTTGTTATATGTACAAACATAGGATCATAGCTTTCAAGGTAGAAGGGACCTCAGAGTTCAACTAATGTAACCCTTTCATTTTATAGTTGAGGAAATTGAAGTCCAGGAAAGTTAGCTGCCTTTCCCCAAGTTATATAGTTGTATAATGTTAGATTTAGGATTTGAACCTAGGGCTTCTGTCTCCAAAGCTAGTTCTCTATAAACTAAGTGGGTCACTATGGGGAGTACAAAGGTCCTGCTTTGGCATGTACTTCAGTTTCAGCAAATCTATTATAATTTTTTAAACCCTTACTTTCTGTCTTGGAATCCATAATGAGCATGGGTTGCAAGGCAGAAGAGTGGTAAGGGATAGATAATTGGGCTTAAGTGACTTGCCCAGGGACACACAACTAGGAAGTGTCTGAGGGCAGATTTGAATGCAGGACTTGCCATTTCTAGATCTGGCTCTCTGTCCACTGAACCACCCAGGTGCCCCAAAGTTCATTATAATTGTCATGCTTCTCCCTGGTTCAACCTTCTATTATCACCAATCTCCACTTCCTCTTTCCACAGGTTGGATGAATTTAGGCATGGGATCCACGTATTCTTCACTAAGAATGAGATGGCAGAGAAACTCTTTCCAATTTTCTGTACCATGATTTAAACTCATTAAAATGCATATGATCTGACTAATTGGAAAGGAAATCTTGGAGGGAAGACCCACATTAATAAGATTACAAATCACTGGAATTTTAGAGTATACAAAGTCACTTCAAGAAGAAAAGAGAGCTAATGCCTGGAGGTATCAGTTGTATTACCTTATAGGAAGTGGTAACCAGACTTTGTTTGGAGGAAGTAAGGGATTCTAAAAGGAAGAGCTGGGAACAGGGGGGATTCCAGGAATGGGGGCCCCACCTGTGCAAAAGCGTGGAGGCAGCAGATGGGGCATCATATAAAGAGAACAGAGAGCAGGCTGGAATGAAGAAATGCTGGAGGGGAAGTAATATGGAATAAGACCGGAAAGGTAGGTGGGAGCCATATTGTGAAGGCTTTTAAATGGGACACTGAGGTACAAGACAGAAACTCCTCGAGCCTCAATTTCCTCCTCAGATAAATGCCAGCCATTTCTCCCTCCCAGGGGTGTTGTGACGATCAAAAGAAATCATATTTGGGAAAGCACTTTGCAAAAACAGGGCAATACAAATGGTAAAGTATTATTAATAGTTCAAAGCCCTCATGCAATTGTAGGTCTTAAGGGTTTGTGTTTGTGGTTAATTATCATTATTCTTTTTTACTGCTCAGATGAATCTGGTCTGAGCACCATTATAACAGAGCTGGCTCTATTATACAAGTACATTGTATGACAATATCATTATTACCATTATTATCGTTGCTATTGATATTACTTAGTACAGTATATTATTGCTCTGCTTGTGATTATCCCTGCAGGATATTTTCTGTTCATGCCAGTGACTTCATTTCCCTCAAAGTCCTATAATTCACACTTTTACTTCTAGTTTCCCCTAGCTCTGTCAGCAACAGAGCTTTGAATGCCATGGTCAGTGGCCGGATTTGCTAGACTCAAATGTAAGTGAGATGGAATTTCTGGCACTGGTGGTCAAATGAGCCAGAATTTTGATTTGAACACATCTCGGGAACCAGAGAACGTGGGAGCAGGAAGGGACCCTTAAGAGATAGCATCCAGGACGCTCTGACCCTCTCTCCTCTGACACATCTCACAGAGGAGGAGAAAACTTATCTCAGGGAACTGATTTGCCCAAGGTGACAGGCAGAACTTGCTGCTGGGGCGGGATCTGAAATCAGGTCCTCTGCCTCTATCGTACCACAGCAGGCTGCCTCCCAGGAGAAAGGGAGCAGAAACAAAGCGGAGGGCTCCTGGGGAGCTCTCCTGAAGGAAGCTGGGTGCTGGAGCTTGGTTGGGGAATGGGGGAGGACCCTAATCGTTCCGTTTGAAAGTGGCTTTTTCCTTCGGTGATGTGCCGGCCCTCTACCGGTGAGTCTGTTTCTCTTCAAAAGACATCTGGACCAAAAAGAAACAAAATCCACAAACCCTCCCCCAGTCATCCATCCGGAGGCTCCTCGGCTCCCGCAGCTGGGAAGGGAGGTGTGAGCTGTGAAAAACAGCAGCCCCAGACACCGCGGTCCGGGATCTGCTTAGCGGTTCCTTTGATCTTTCCCAGGGGTTGCCATGGAAACCACTGGCAATAGGGGGTAGGGAGAAGGAGGGAGGGAAGGCAGGGAACCCACAGGTGGAATAGCACTTATTAGCTCCTTCCTGGGCTCCTCCATTCTCTCTCTTCCTCAATGCCTGCCTGTCTATCTCTCTGCTCCTGCCTGCCTACCTGCCTGCCTGCCTGCCTGTCTGTCTGTCTGTCTGCCCATTTGTCTGTAGAGCCACTTGTCTATCTGCTGCCTTCTTCTCCTGTCTGTCTGTCAGCCCATGTGTGCCTGTGTGCTTCTGTCTGTCTGCCCCAGAGGCTGTAGTGAGAGCATCCATACAGGAAATGTGAGGCGATTCCTCAGAGTATGTTCAGGATTTTTTGGTCCAAAAGGGAATGTGGAAGGAAGCCAAGAAAGTAGGAAGGTCAGGAAGGAATGGTCCTGCTTCTTCCATTGTCTCTCTCTGGAGAACACACACACACCCCATGTACATACACACCCCTGACATCCTGAGACATCCACCCCATTTTCTTCCCCATTAGTTGGCCACAATGCTGAACAAAGGCTTCTATTGGCATGGCAAAGACTGCCCCTGGGGCCAGAGAGACAAGGTGGGTGGATGAGGGAGAGAGAAGACAGAGGGAAGCACCTGTTCAGTTCTTTTCCATCGCAATCTCATTATAAGTCATCATTATGAGATATTCCCCATGTGTCCCCACCCAAGCCCAACCAGGCTGGGAGCTCCTGTAGGTAGGGACTTCATACTCTCCTCTTGTCCCCGCCACAGCAGATAACAGGCACAGACAAGAGACTGTATCAACTCAATGAGCTTAATCTTGCCTTCTTTGTAAATACGCCAGCCCCATGATTTCACTGGGTTTGGGAATTCTCATGGAATCCCCATTGAAATGCCCTCTACCAATTCTATTATTGATATAGGATCATAGATTTAGAGAGAGAAGGGAACTCGAAAGCCATCTAGTCCACAACCTTCTTTCTAGCCCAGAGAAATCGTGTCTTGACCAAAATCACAAAGATAGGAAACAGAAGAGTCAGGTTGGAACTCAGAATGGAAATTATGAATTGTCGCCTCAGAGTAATGAAACATTGATGAGAAAAATGTTCCCTTATGCTATGGGTCCTTATGACTCCATTAGGCTTAGGGGTTCTATAAGATCAGATGTTATTCCAAGGCAACTAGAAGTGGGAGTGGAAAAGCATGATCTCAAGGCTGACGTCATGTGATAGACCTCTCCCCTTGGTGGTGGTAGCTGAGGTGGTAGCTGACAAGGTTCATCTTTGCTTTCCCTCAGGAAGGAATGAGAAATTTGTTGTTCACTATATTTATCATAGAAGTTGTGGTCACCCCTATCAGGCCTTTGTTTCCATATGGAACCCACTTCTCTGACTTCTCCCAGGAAAGCTTTCCTTCCCAGGCCATCTTGGGATGGGAGAGATAAGAATGGGTATCTTGGGATGAGGGATACTATTGGACAATACTGGAGGCTTCCAGTTGCCCAAACTCAAGAAATACATGGCCCAAATCCAGTATTTGTCTTCCAGGAATTTCCAAACCTCTGACCTGTTTTAGAGCAAAGTCCCACAGAAGTCTGCTCATTTCTTTCTTGAGGATGAATGAATGAATGAAAAAATATTCATTAAGTGCTTGCTATGTATAAAGTTCCATGCTAAGTGATGGGGACCCAAACATAAAATCAAGACAATCCTTTTTTTCCAGGTGCAATATGAAGGAAAGAAGGAATGAAGGAAGATAACCCATCTAGGAGGCTTCAGCTATGGAACAGATAGAAAGACCCAATGATCCCTAGAGTGTGGTGGCACAGCAGATGATAATGCATCCTCTTTAATATCATTTCTGGGTCTCCTCATCGCTGTGTTCCCCTGGGTGGCAGGACCTGTATCCTCCCACTCAAACCTAAGGCTCCCAGTGAGCAAGGGCAGTGCCTTTGACACCAGAGGAGATTCTCCAAGGACATGGGGTCTTATCTCATGTCTCAGACTAGGGGTTTCCAAAGGGCAGGAATCATGTGTCCCCCACGAGACCCAAAGTCTCTCAAGATAATGGAGTTGTCTCTACCAACAGATAGAAGATTCCTGAGAAAAGGACTCACATCCTCACTCAGATTAGGACATCACTGAGGATAGAGATTCTATCTCTCTGCATCTTGCCAGACCAGAGGCTCCCCAAGACCATCATTTATATTTTCCTTCTCAGTCTGGGGATTTTTTTTAAAAAGAAGTATCTCTCTCATTATATTTGGGGAGTCAGGATTACCTACCTTCTCTCCCACTCAGATCAAAGACTCCCAAAGAATAGTATCAAATCTCTCTCTCAGTCCTGGGACTCTTCTAGGTGAGTGGCTATCTTCACCTGACTGGGGACTCCCCAAAGGCAGGTGCTGACCCTATTATACTTTTTTCTTTTGCCCCATTCCTCCCTAACTGAATAAGCTACAACCAGACCTAGACACCTACCATCATTATGCCTTCAATTTAACATTCACTCCTTTTGATCGATCTCTTTTTCTTTTTTTTCCCAAAGCTTCACTTTTATAGTGTTGCTACATCAAATACAAACTCAACCAGAAAAGCCTCCACATTAACAAAAAATGTATCTGTCTCTATTGATGTTTCTATCCAACTCCCTTCTTTATTCTCTCTGTGACATTTTTTTTTTCTCTTTTCCTTTTATTGAGCCAGGATCAGTCTCTCTACATCTGCCTTATTTATAAAATAGTATTCATTATTGGACACTTTTTCTAGTCCTTTATATACCTTCATATCATTTCTAGGATAATAACCCTCAGGTTATTTCTAGGATAATAAACCCATTTTATAGATGGACTCATTGAGACTTTTGAAATAGAGTGAGGAAGGATCCAAGCCAGATTTCTCAGTTAAGAAACTTGGCTACATTTAAAAAATAATAATTATCAAAAATTTGATTGGAAAGGAGATTTGAGATAACCTAATCTACATTTTCCATTTTAAAACTAGGAAACTGAGGCAGGCATGAGATTAGAACTCAAATCTTCTGTCGTGATGTGAGGTATGAATTCACCCCATCCAGGTACCTTAGTGAGGTCCCTTTGTGCTTTGCAATCTCAATGAATTCCTGGTTTTCTTCTCTTATACCCACTTTGCCAGTCTCTGTAATCTCAGAGAGTCCCTCTGGAATACACTGAGCTCAGCACTTTTCTTGATAATAGGCCCTTGGTCATTCAGGCAAGCAGCATGTGCCTTTTTAAAGTTATATTATTGGGGTTTTTTTGTTTTTCTACACCACACATTTCCCTTTAGCACCTGACCCCACCCTGCCACTTCATCCTCTCAACAAAGAAAAATATTCAAGCAAAGCTGAATGAGAGGAACCACATCTGATCAAAGCATGCCTCAAGCCATTCAGGGTCCTAACCTCTCTCCTAAGAGGAAACTGTGTGTTCTCATCAGTTCTCTGGAACTTGAGATTTTTCATTATCATTAATTGGACTTTGTTTTGGTTTTTTTTTTTTTCAGCGTTAGCATCTTTTTTTTCTCATTTTTTTAACATTTATTAATAATCATTTTTAACATGGTTACATGATTCATGCTCCTACTTTCCCCTTCACCCTCCGCACTCCCCCCACCCATGGCCGACGCACATTTCCACTGGTTTTGTCATGTGTCCTTGATCAAGACCTATTTCCAAATTGTTGGTAGTTGCATTGGTGTGGTAATTTCGAGTCCACATCCCCAATCATGTCCACCCCGACCCATGCGTTCAAGCAGTTGTTTTTCTTATATGTTTCCTCTCCTGCAGTTCTTCCTCTGAATGTACATCTTTTACATTGCTGTGGTTGTTGAGAGAACAGAAAGTGGCCAGGCTCTGATTTGTTGCCGGCAGGATGTAGGAGAAGGATTACCAGTCGTTTCAGTCTTCTACAATGAGTCCAGTCTTTATTATTTACATAGAACATAGAAATATGATGGGCAGGTTCTGAGGACAAAGAAGAAGTTAAAAGTCATTTCTTTACCTCCATTTCACTCAGCTCTTCATCTGAGAAAGTAGATCTCTGGGAATGCTTGCCTCAGCTGTAAGGAGGGGTGAGACATGATGAGAATGAAGATCTAAGATCAGTTTCTGGACATAAGTCATTTGAGAGTTGACCTAAGGAAGAAAAGAGTATGTACAAAGACTAGATGTGTCTGTACGCTGGGCAGCCTGGCTAAAGAGAAGGATTTCATAGCTTCTGGCTATAAGAACTAAAGACTTTATCTACAGAGAAGAGGTTTATAAATTATAGTACACCTCCCTAACCCCACCCTTAACCCTCTGCCACCAAATGAATGATGATGGTATCCAAAAAATCCGGCTAATAAGAGTTTGTGGTTTTCTCCTTCACAGAAGGCAGCTAGGTGGCACAGTACTCAGCACTGAGTCAAGATAATCAGAGTTCAACTATGACCCCCGACCTTAGAAGTGTGCCATCCTAGGTAAGTCTCTTAATTTCTGTCACAATTTCCTCAACTATGAAAATAGGGGAAATGGTACCTACCTCCTAGGGCTGTTGGAGGACACTCAATGAGGACCGATTACCAAATAGTATTTGTAAACCACATCGTGTCATGTCTCGCAAAATTAGGTGCTTAATAAATACTTGTTTCCTTTCTTCCTTCCTTCAAGAGACTTACCAACCACAGCATTCCCAGTAGATGGTAGAAAAAGGATTAGGTAGCCCTGAAAATATCTTCATAGCTGAAGACCAGATGCTGTAACGACCTAGTCCAGTTGGCTGGAGGCTCAAGAAGCAATAAGTAGTATAATGGTATTGCCAGAAGACATCAGCAATTTTGCAAATTAATGGCAACATAGCCTCTCTAGGGATTTACGTGGTTACATATTTTCCCTGCATGTATATCTGTCCAATTGGTTGCCCTGGCAAATGTCGTATACCCTAATTCATGAGCCCTACTCATTTCTACTCTTCCCACTCAGGGTATGTATGTTTATGGTAGAGTAAGTTTAACATGGAGAGAATCTCTTGTTATCTCATGAAATTCTTTTGCTTTAAATGAAGTACATCCATAGACTGGATTGCAAAAGTAAAACCCTGGATTCATGAACTGTAGTCTGGAGAGGATTCTGAAGCATCTAGAATTTATGGTAGGTTTTTGGAAGTCCATGAGTTAGGGGTGATTTCCATGATTCCAAGTACTCCATAGTCATTGTGGGTATTCTCTTGGTTGTGCTTTTTTCACTCTCTACCACTTTATAGATCTACCCATGTTTCTCTAAATTCCTCATATTCGCTATTTCTTGCCATGCAATAATATTCAATTTTGCTACTATATCACTACTTATTTAACCATTCCTCCAACTGATGGGCTTTCTCCTCTCTCCCATCATAAAATGATTATGCAGTTTAAGTTTGCTGATGAACTGCTAAACATAAGGAATGATAGCTGCCACTGGACAGGGAAGAGGACCCGGGCACATCTCTACATGACTCTGGAACCTTTCTATTTCCTCTATTGCTCTGTGATTTCAATGATTTAAGCTGTCTTTACAACTCTCACTCTAACCCATCCAAGTGGCTCTTGGGGAACAGTTACTTTGTTGAACTCTCATTTCTTCAAATACTGGGCTCTGTACACTGTCTATATGGCCACTTCCTTTTTCCTCAGTCTGCTTAATACAGAAGCAAATAAAAAGAGACTTTCGAAAAAAGAATTTTAAAAATTTGCAAAGTGAATTTCTAGAGATTATAGAGATTATAGATAATATTATAGTTGTGGTAAGTAAATATATCATAAAGTGCCAGTGAAGATTATAATATAGTTTGTTAGCTACTGAGCCTATTCCCTTCACCAGTCTTAGGACTGACTGAATTTGACTACTAGAATATTGATTCTCAATAGCAGCCATCCCTATGTGGGAGTTGTTCTTATACAGTTGTACCCATAAGCTCCTTTAAGACTATCCAGGGACATACACACTCCAAACACAGGGAAGGGAAGGATCAGATACTGGACACTATAAGGTGAGACATCCACTGGAATTTGATCCTCACATGAGCTACCTTGCACTGCATATGGCCAGGATCAAGCTTTTGAAGAAATTTATGCCCTGATCTGATAAGGGGTCAGTAATGCAGAGTAAGCAGGACTTGAAATCAACCTTGAAGAATGGGTAAGATATGGATAGATGTAGATGAGGTCAAAGGGCAATACAAATGGGGGGGAATGGCCTAAGTAAAGTTCCAAGGTGGGGATGAGTATGGCACATAAGAAGGAACATTGAGGAGGGTGTAGACCAGAGGATACGATTCTATGTCCAGCCATCTGAACATCTCCCTAAGTCTTTCTGGCACTTGCCTTTGGTGCTAGTTAGGTCTGCCCTCATGGTACACTGGAAAGAGACTTGGCTTTGGAGTTAGAGGACTTGGGTTCAAATTTCAACTATGATTTACTATCAACAAGTCTCTTTGATTTTTTCACTTATAAAATGAAGGTTTGAACTACATGAACTTTAAGGTCTCTAGTTTTAAATCTATGATTCTACTGATTTCTAGGTAATTTTCCATAGTGGCCACTCTTGTGGGCCCTATTGGAGACTTGTTTGTTTTTTATTCCATTTCATCTGGCTCCCTGGCCAGACTTAATGAGGTGACAAGGTTCTGACTATTTTGCAAGGCTAACGGATTGGCAATTATTCCCCCCTGGATTTGCTGGCAATGACCTCCTGGCTCAGGAGATGGCAGGTGCAGAAGAGAGAAGTGATGGCTCGGGGGCAAGATGTTCTGAGGAAAACAGGAATTTCCCTGGGGAAGGCGAATCACTAACAAGAGAAAATCATGCTAGATGGTGGAGTCTATCCAGAAGAGCCACAAGGAGAGAGTCATGCTCTTGGCCAGCAATAACTATGGCTCTGAAGCAATAGTCTAGCCCACTGGAGAGAGAGCATTGGGAAAAGGAGTACTAATATTGGTGATGGTCATAGGAGCCTTGAAATGGCCTTCATCCTCTTCTGGGGCATCAAAGGATAATGGAGAATAACACTGGCACAGGAGACACACAAACAATGTTTGGAAAGAGCCAGGGAGGCTTTGTAATTAACCCACCATTCCTTCCAATGCTCATTTAGTCTTAATGATTTCTTAATTCAGTGCTCATTTGGCGACTTTAATTTCCAATTAATTTTGCCAATTTTACTCTGAGGTATCAGCAGCACAATGTAACTCCCTATATGGTTAGTCCCCATCCATGCCTTTTCCCTACTACCATGCAATGTGGAACCCAGGACAAATGGGAAAGAGCAAGATAATGAGGAGAATAAGGGGTACTACCATTCCTGAAAATGCCAGTCTGTTCTCTGAAGGCTAAGCCTGGACCTGGGTGTCCAAGAACTCCACTCCTGTATCCTGCAACAAAAAGCTAGATATGCACATGCTCCACCCCATGCCTACAAGATTCCAACAACTATACAGGTTCCTGGAGCTGCCTGCTTTTACAGTGAGAAGAAAGAATATAGGGAGTGGTATCCTAAAATCTCTCAAACTCTGGATACAACAGTTGTGACTCCTATCTCAGGAGAAAAATTAGAAAGCAAAAGCCTATGGAGGATTCCTCTGGGAGGTGGGTGTCAGCACCATGGACAGCACTGAGGAAAACCAGGTCCACAAAAGCTTTACAGTAATTAAACAGAACTCAAATCTTGTGTATCTTCACTAAATAGCCTTATCACTAGGCAAAGAGAATTAGGAAGAAAGTTCTCATTTTTCTGGGAGGTGAGAGACTCTAAACAAAGACCTGTAAACATTAGGTAACCACTGGATATCGAAGAAGAGGGAATCTGGAATTGGGGCTTAGGTTAGAGTAGAGAACAAATGTTGAGTTCTGTATAACAAGGCAGCATAGTTTTTCTCAATAAAATTGTCTGGGATAGATTTCAGGATCCAAAAATGTGGGGGGAGGAAATGAAGCTGTTAATTCCACATCAGCAATATCATGGCAAAAGTATTTTTTAGTTCTACCTCAAAGCGAAGAAGACTTGGGTTCAACTCCTGCTTCTGATACAATCTGGAAGTATGGACCCTGGGCAAGTCAGTAAACCCTTTGTGCTCTGTCCAGTGGTGTCAAAAGGAAATGGATTGCTGCAGGCAGTATGTTGTTATTGTTTCTGTTGAGTCATTTTAGTTGTTTCCAATTCTTCATAACCCCACTTGGATACTGGAGTGGTTTGCCATTTCTTTCTCTTATTTTCAGATGAAGAAACTGAGACAAACAGGGTTAAATGATTTTCCCGGAGTCACACAGCTAGTATATCTGAGGCCATATTTGAACTCAGCTCTTCCTGATTCCAGACCCTGAATTCTATCCATTGTAGCCACCTAGCTGTCCATGTATATTGGCTTAGAAAACCACACATTAACATTTTCTATGCTGTTAGATACTCACACACTCCACCCCATGCATTTTTATTAATTATGTTAAACATATAGAATATGTACTAGACTCTCTATGTGTGATACAATAAATACCTATTGGTTAATTGGCCAGTAAGGGATGAGGTTGGGGGTCTTATGAACTCTGTGACATTGGATAATTCTCTTCATGACTCTATGTCTTAGTTTCCTCGTCTTTCAGTTAAGGAGACTGATCCTTGCCCCACATACCTCACAGGGCTGTTACAAAGATCCAATGAGATAACAAATGTGAGTGAGCATTGAAAAGAATAGTGTTTTACAAATGAGAAGGATTATGTGTCCCAATAGCTGAGCCCTATTTCTGGCTCTGCTGCCAATATGCCTTGGGTCTAGTCTCCTACTCACTGGGAAGGACATTGATTTTTGTGCTCCATCAAATACAGAAAAGGGCAGGTTGGGGGGTGGTCTGTAGGAAGAAATAAATGGCTTGAGCATTAAGTAATGAACATCACATAAAATGAAGTGGGACAAAGGAGTTAGACCACTTTAGAAGTAGCTAGATGGGACAGTGGAGAGAGGGCCAGGCCCAGAGTCAGGAAGACCTGAGTTCAAATCATATCTTAGACCAGTGATTCCCAAAGTGGACGCCACCACCCCCTGGTGGGTGCTGCAGTGATCCAGGGGGGTAGTGATGGCCACAGGTGCATTTATCTTTCCTAGTAATTGCTATTAAAATTTTAAAAAATTAATTTCCAGGGGGCTAAGTAATATTTTTCTGGAAAGGGGACAGTAGGCCAAAAAAGTTTGGGAACCACTGTCTTAGACACTTACTAGCTGTGTGATCTTGGACTAATCACTTAACCTATGTTTGCCTCAATTTCCTCATCTATTAAAAATAGTGGTAATAAAAGCATTTACCTCACAAGGTTGTTGTAAGAATCAAATGTGGTCATTATTGTGAAATGCTTAGCACAGTACTTGGCACATAGTAATTGCTATATGAATGTTAGCTATCATCATCATCATCATCATCATCATCATCATCGTCGTCGTCGTCGTCGTCGTCATCGTCTGTAAGCCTTCCTCTGTCTCTAAAGGTCTATTGGTCCATGATATTCTGAGGTACTCAAAAAGTCTTTGGCCAGTCTTGTTATTTGTCTTGCCACCTGTTCCATGATGGCATGAAGTGTGTAGTAGAATGTGGATAATGCTCTGACATCTGTCTCTGGCCAGAACCTGTGGTCAGTCACACAATGCTCTGAGATTCTATGTACATATTGATATTAGCCAGTACCAGGAAAGATGGCTCTCCCAGGGGCCCTCTCTCCCTTACCATGACTTCATGTTTATGCTCTCCTCATTTCTACTTCTGGAAGCAGAATTGACAGCCCATATGCTACCTAGACCTGAGCTCATCTTTAATTAAGTCCACAGCTTCCGAAATCTCTAATTGCCAGGGAGATGGAGCCTAACTATAATATGTGAACTCCTAAAGAGGGCTAGTGAGTCAGTGGGAAAAACATAAAACATAAAAGTAATTCCCTTTTCTTCCTCTCTTGAGATCATTCTTTCAGATGTGGTTCTAGCACTTGACACAGAATTAAACAAGACTGCTAGTGTACTTAGATGTATGAGGAGGGGTGGATGTGGGTTCTAATTCTGATTCCTCTATTAATCTGCTGTATGACTTTGGACAAGAGACTTTCTCTCTATGGGCCTTGGCTTCTTCACTAAAACGAGAGGTCTAGGAGTGAGCTAATTCAACTTTCTCTCTTTGGGTCTCCCCTTTACTCCCTAAAGAGCCAGAAAAAGTAATCTAGCAACCAGTTGTATAAGCAATGGTCATCATTGGCCCCCTCCTCCTGAAAAATAATTGTGATTTTTTTTTTGTCCTATTTTGTGACTTCCTCTATTTTACTTATTGCAGTTAATAGACCCTTGAGGAGATGGGCAACAGCAATAATACCTTATACTTGGCCAGCATGCCATAGTTATTTTTTGTTGTTGGTATTCATTTCTGTCTGTGCCATCTGTGTTTCCATAACTAGACTGAATAGACCTAAAGGATATTTTAAAGAAAAAGTCAAAGATCTTGGGATTTGGAACTGGCATAAAACCTTAAAAATACTATTTAAAATATATTGTTGGTATCTGCAAATGAGACCATATGCCTGTAGAGACAATGAATGTATCATACCACTTCAACAGTGACTTGAATCCTTTTTTGCAGCTGACTAGTTTGCATAATTCATTTTTGTTCATAATATATAATCATTTTAATAAAATTTACATACATTATACATAAATGCCACTCAATGGCAATGATGGTCATGAAATCACAGAAATGTTGAACTAAAAGTAACCCTGGATCTCATCTAGCTTAATACCTTCACTTTACAAATGAGGATACTGAGTCCCAATGTAGGAAAGTAATTTGTTCAAGGTCATCCTGAAAGTCAGTGACAGACCCCAGACTGATGGGACTTTGGGAGGGGGAAGGGTGATTGAAAAGTAGTGAAGCAAAGGAGAAAAGTAGTGGATTTGGAATCAGAGGAGATAAAGAGACAGAGGCAGAGACAGAGAGAGGAGAGGGGGAGAGGGGAAATAAGGGTGGGACTCAAATCTTACCTCTAACATTGTTAGCTGTGTCAGCATAAGTAAACTACTCAGCCTATCTGAGTCTCGGTTTCCAAATCTACAAAATAGATATATTAATACTTAGAGAAGGTGGCTCAGTGTTTGAGAGCCAAGCTTAGAGGTGGGAGGTCCAGGATCCAAATCTGATTTCAGACACTTCCTAGTTGTGTGATCCTGTCTAAAAACCTTAACCCCCCTTGCCTAGTCCTTACTCTTCTGCCTTGTGTATTGGTTCCAGGAAGGAAGGTAAAAGTTTTTTGTTTTTTTTAAACACTTAATTTATTATTCGGTGTCATACCAATCAAACTAACAAATAATTATTTTTTAGACCTAGAAAAAAAATCTGGTCAAGAATATTAAGGGAACTAATGAAAAAAAAACATTAAGGAACATGGCCTAGCAATACCAGATCTCAAACTGTCCTATAAAGCAGCAGTCATCAAAAAATCTGGTACTGGCTAAGAAATAGAATGGTAGATCAATGGAGTAGATTAGATATCCAATATTCAGGCTTAAATGACCTGAGCAACCTAGTGTTTGATAAACCCAAAGATCCCAGCTTATGGAGAAAGAACTCACTCTTTAATAAAAACTGTTGGTGGGGCCCCAGATCAAAGCCCCAGTACAGATCCTCTCCAGGGACAGCTCTTGGGTTAACCTCAGCTTTCGATCTTTCAGTTACCACAGGAAACTCTAAATGTGGATATACTTGTAACAAGCATACACATGTATCATCAAAACAGAAAGCTATAAACTCTGAGGTAGAAACAGACACAATAAAAATCCATGTCTGACAATCTCTTGAGCCCTTGAAAAAGCATTCTGAATACTCTAGAAAATATTCATCCATCTATTTATTCAAATATTTATTAAGTGCTTATTATGTGGTAACTGCTTTCAGAGAAATAGCATATTGTATTGAAGGAAGTGCTAGTATAATAGCCAAAAAAAGAGCAAGCAAGAAGAGAAAGGTGGCCAATGATTGCTATAGTGAGAGAGAAAGAAGAATCACCTAAAAAAAAACAAAAATAAAAATAAAAAGGAGAAAAAACTAAACACACCATCTATCTGGCAGCTAAATGGCTCAAATAGAGTGCTGGACCTGGAGTCAGGAATACTTGCATTCAAATCTGGCCTCACATACTGGAATGAAAAATATTCAGAATTCAGAGATACTTGAGGAGACATCATATAAACTGAAGCAGAATTAGTAAAATAAGAAGAACGAAGAACATAATTGACATGTTCACATAACACAAGGTTTTAAAAGATTTTAGTACTCTGATCAATGAAGTGAACAATTTTTAATCCAGAGGACTGAGAGTGAAACATACACCACCCCCCTTCTCTGACTATAGGTAGGTAACAAAGCATAATTTTGTCACTCATGACCAATATAGTCTTCTGTTTTGCTTGAATATACTTCTTTGTTTCATAGAAAGATCCTGGGGTGGAGAGGAAGGGAGGTGATCAGCAATAGTGATTTTTTAAAATCAATTGCATTTTTTTAAAAAAATGAGTATATGCTGACTATGATCCTATGAGGAAAAGTAAGTGGGAATAAATGGATAAGGACTCCCAATAGGAATTGAAAAGGCATAATAGAATACAATGCATTAAAACTGATGAATAAAAATGAAAATAATTACTAAGCAAGTTTAGTTGTTTACACTGAAATCCAATGTAATAAAGATCTTATCTCCAAGATATATAGATTAACATAAATATTGGCAGAGCCATTATTTTTTGGATAAGAAGTTAAAGGATATGAACAAACAATTCTTTTAAAAAAGGAACTATAATTAACCATATGAAAGACTGCTTCAAGTAAAGAACAATATGAGGCATGGATAACAAAAGTATTTACCTCATATTGAGAAAACTGAGAAAACTGACAAAAGATGGAAATAGCATGAGAAAAGCTTTGAAAAAAACAGGCTCACATACATTATTAGAAGGACTATGGATTGATCCAACCTTTTGGGAAAGTTGTTTGGAATTATTCTTTAAAAAGTAGCTAAAATCATTAGTAGGTATATAGTCAAAGAAGGTCAAAACTAGAAGGGTCTACTATTTGCAAAATATCCATAGGAACACTTTTGTGATAGCAAAAAGGTGGATGCAAAGTACATGATTGGGGTATGGCTAAAAAAATTCTTGTATATAAATATAAAGGAAAATTACCATGCTATAAAAAGCAATGAATATGAAGGAGTGAGAGAAGCAGGGGCAGATTTATATGAAAGAATGAAGAATGAAGTAAGCAGAACCAGGAAGACAACATGCACAGTGATGACAGCAGTGTAAACAAAAGGAGCAAAAAACTGAAATTGAACATTATGAAATTATGCTTTGCTCTGAAGAAGAATCAAGAACATGTACTCTGCTACCTTTTCTGTAGGTGGGGTCTATGGATATAGCATGTTTCATTTTTGGTCAAACACAGTTGGTATATTGATTATTTTTTCCTAAATTTCTGGTTTCTTCTTTTGAAATCATTTTTATCAGGAATGACTTGCTATGTATATATATATATATATATGGGATGGGGATGGATATATTGGTGGGGATGAATATATTTTCAAATGAAGATGACATAAAAACAAACTAACAATAAAATAAGATTAAAAAGAGAAAAAACTGCTGGGAAAATTGGAAAAAAGTATGGAGGAAGCTAAGTATAGACATATCTCACACCCTATACCAAGATATACCAAGGTCAAAAAGGATATATGATTTAGATATAAAGAGTGATGCCACAACTAAATTAGCTGAACACAGAATAGTTTACCTGGAATATCTTTGGAAAAGGGAAGAATTTATGACCAAACAAGAGATAGAATCATAAGATGTAAAATGAATAATTTTGATTATATTAAATTAAAAGATTTTATACAAACAAAACTAATCTAATAAAGATTGGAAGGGAAACAACAAACTGGGAATTTTTTTTATAACAAATGTCCCTGATGAAGTCCTAATTTCTCAAATTTATAAAGAACCAAGTCAAATTTATAAGAATACAAGCCATTCCCCAATTAACAAATGGTTAAAGAATATAAACATGCGATTTTCAAATGAAGAAATCAAGGTCATCAACAATCATCTGAAAAAATGTTCTAAATCACTCTTGATTAGTGAAATGCAAATTAAAACAATGCTGAGGTATGACCTCTCACCTATCAGATTGGCCAATATGGTAGTAAAGAAAAGTGATAAATATTGGAGGGGATATGGCAAAATTGGGACATTAATGTATTGTTGGTAGAGTTGTGAACTGATCCAACCATTCTGGAGAGCAATTTGGAACTATAACCAAAAGATTATAAAACTGTACAAACCCTTTGATCCAGGAATGCCACTACTGGGTCTGTATCCCAAAGAGATAATAAAAACAACTTACTTGTACAAAAACATTTATATTAGCTCTTTTTGTGATGGCAAAGAATTGGAAATTGAGGGGATGTCCATAAATTGGGAAATGGAGGAACAAAATGTGGTACATGCCAGTAATTAAATGCTATTGTGCTATGAGAAATGATAAACAGGATGATTTCAGATAAAGCTGGAAAAATCTGCAGGAACTGATGCAGAGTGAAATAAGGAGAAATGGAAGAACATTGTACACAGTAACAGCAATATTGGATGATGACCAACTGTGAAAACTTGGCAGCTCTCAACAATGCGATCATCTGGGACAATCCTGAAAAGACATGATGGGAAATGCTATCCACCTCCAGAAAAAGAATTGTTGGAGTCATATTTCACATCAGTGTATTTACAGATTTGTTTTGGGGTTTGGGTTACGTATTAATGTGCTCTTACATCAATGATCAATATAGAAGTAGGTTTTACGTAACAAAAAAAATTACTTATGATGTCAACTTCACATTATTGTTGTGAAGTTAATATATATAAAGCATTTAGCAAGCCTTAAAGTATCTCATAAATGTTAATTCATTTTTGGATTGTTCCACCTAGAACTTCAATTTAAGGAGGGTGTCTATGTCAGTCATCTAATCATATCTTCATTTCTCACCAGGTTGCAATCCAGATTTTTCTATCACATCCCTACACTGAGTACCTCTTTCTCTTCTTTTCAGCTTCTTTTTTAAGTAGTATGTTCCCTTTAGAATTTAAATTCCTTAAGGATAGTGCTCATCTTTAGTTTTGTTTATATTTATATTCCTCACACTTAGGACAGTAGCTAGCATGTGGTAATAATATTCAGTCCTTTGAATTGTATTCAACTCTTCCTGACCCCATTTCGCAAAGATACTGGAGTGATTTGCCATTTCTCTTTCCAGCTCATTTTACAGATAAGGAAACAGACAAATGGGGTTTAGTGACTCAGCCAGGATCACACAGCTAATCACTGTCTGAAGCTGGATTTGAATTCAAGTCTTCCTGACTCCAGATCTAGCGCTTTAACCACTAAGTCATCTAGCTGCCCTGCCTGGCACATAGGAAGCACTCAATACATACTTATTTTGCAGACTGATTATTGTAGGGATAATGATGATGAAATGATGGTGGTTAAGAGAAGTTCCGTGGAAGCAGGAACTCTGTCTTCTCTAATCTCCCCATTTCTTCAAGTAATGAGCACAGAACTGTATATGCAGATGGTGCTTGATAAATATTTATTGAATGAATGATAGAGGAGTAATTATGTTTTGATATTATTGTTTTGGGGAGGTGTCTTTTCTTTGCAACCTCAGTGCTTAGCAGTGGCATATAGGAAACACATAATAAATGCTTGTTGACTGACTTGCTCATGAATGAGGGTCATTTCAAAATTGATGGCCAGGCGATGGAGCCTTCATTCCAATACAGATGTGGGAATGAGCCCTACAGTAAGACGTGTAGCCTTCATGACCAGTAAGTGCAGTGACAGAGTCCCAGGAATTGCTCTCTCTGACAGAGGATCATGGAATCATGGAACTCTGGAGTCACGAGAGCATTTGAGGACAATCCAACACACTCCCTTCACCCCAGAGAGAGAGGCAGGAAAAGAGCTGCAAAGACCGAGCTGGCTTTCCTCTGCCTCCTCTAAGAACTGCACCCAACCAAGCCCTAGCCAAATGGGGATATCTCCAATTGGGACAGATGTCTGCATCATAGGGGTGTGAAACCTGCTTTGTATTTCCCACACAGGGGTCTGGGTTGACTCATGGTGGGGATGCTGCTGAGCTGAGATATATTCAAGCCTGACCTAGTGAGAATGTTTGGAGACTGCTTTTGTGACTGCTAACCCATGGAGACAACCAGCCCCAGCAGCAGGCGGTAGCCAGTGACATTATAAAAAGGCCACAGGAGAGTAAGACAATTTTCCAACATGAATATCTCAGCATTTCTTTATCAGGAGTGTTCAGCATGTCCACTCTTTATAGGCAAAGCTAGGCCAGGATTTCTAGAGCTTGTGAAATCCCAATGCCCAGATCCATTTTAAATTATGGAAAAGAATAAATCAGTTTTTTACAATGCTTTCTTTAACACAACCCTGCAAGATAGGTAGTGCAGTTATCCTTATTTTACAGATAAGAAAACTAAGACTCTAGAAGGGTAAATGACTTAAGTTTCTGACATGGGAGTCTAGCCCAGCTCCCAAGACTCCAGGACCAACATTCCATTCACTAGATCAGTGGTTTCAAACTCATATAAAAGGTAGGGGCCACTAATCTGTTCATAAGGATCTCCAAGGGCTGTGTTTGGATTTATTTATCTATTTATTTAAAACCCTTACCTTCCATCTTAGAATCAATGCTGTGTATTTGTTCCAAGGCAAAAGTACAGTAAGGGCTAGGCAATGGAGGTTAACTGTCTTGCCCAGGGTCACACAGCTAGGAAGTGTCTGACTCTAGATTTGAACCAAGCACCTCCTATCTCTAAGGCTGGCTCTCAGACCACTGAGTCACCTAGCTGCCCTCCATTGACTTAGTTTTCAGAGGTAATGCTTTTATCATGGTTCAATTGTTTTTCAGTCGTAAATGACTCTTTGTGACCCCATTTGGGGTTTTCTTGGCAAAGATACAGGAGTGGTTTGCCATTTCCTTCTCCAGCTTATTTTATGGATAAGGAAACTGAGGCAAGTAAGGTAAAGTGGCTTTTTTGGGGTCACACAGCTGATAAGTATCTGAGGCCAAATTTGAACCCAGTACAATGAATCTTCCTGACTCCAGGCCTGGCACTTTGCCACTGTGCCACCTAATTGTCCAGTATGCTTTATTTTTATTTTTATTTATTTTGTTAAATGTTTCCCAATTACAATAAAAAACTCTTTACCTTCCATCTTAGAATCTATACCAAGTACTGGTTCCAAGGCAGAAGAGCAATAAAGGCTAGGCAATGAGGGTTAAGAGACTTGCCCAGAGTCACACAATTAGAAATTGTCTGAGGCCAGATTTGAACCTTCCATCTCCAGGTCTGGATCTCAATCCACTGAGCCACCTAGCTGCCCTTCTACTACTATGCTTTAAGGTCTTTAAGAAGGGGCTCTTATGTTTACTCATTTCACACAGATATTTATTCAACAAATTCAAACTATTTTAGGCTACTAAAATAAGATTATAAACACCTTGAGGGCAGGAGGTGACTTTGCCTTTCTTTTATCCCCATTGTACGGTGCCTAGCACATATGTGTCTTTGATAAATGCTCATTGACTCAACTTGAAATGGGTTAAGAGACAATCATCTAGGGTTTGCATCCCAGTCTTCTTCGGTAGCTATGGGAATTAAGTCAGAGACCCTTAATCCCTTTGAAACTCAAATTTACTCATCTACAAAAAAAGGATAGCACTTGTTCTACCTACCTCCCAGGTGGCAGTACATGCATGCAACTTTAGAATCATTCCTTTGATGCTTTAATCATTCTGGGGTCTAGTTAATGTGATCTCTCCCATGAAACAGACAGAGAGATAGGGGTAGAGAGACAGAGAAAGAGGCAGAAAAGAGAGAGTGGGGAGAGAGAGAGAGACAGAGACAGAATAGAGAGAGAGAGAGAGAGAGACAGAGAGAGAGACAGAGAGAGAGACAGAGAGACAGAGAGACAGAGACAGAGAGAGAGAGAGAGAGAGAGAGAGAGAGAGAGAGNGGGAGAGGGAAGAAAGACAGAGGGAGAAAGAGAGGGAGAGGGAAAGAAAGGGAGACAGAGAGGGAGAGAGAGAGAGAGAGAGAGAGAGAGAGAGAGAGAGAGAGAGAGAGGAAGAGAGAGAGAGAGGAAGAGAGAGAGGAAGAGAGAGAGACAGAGAGAGAGGAAGAGAGAAAGGTAGGGTGGGAGGAAGGGAGAAAGAGAGGAAGGAAGGGAAAGAAGGAGGGAGGGAGAGAGAGAGACAGAGACAGAAAGAGAGAGAGAGAGAGAAAGAGAGAGAAAGCCTCTCATCCTCTTGCATCCCATGGGAGGCGATTCTTGATCATAGGATGACATATGGCATCCATAAATGACATTCCATAAGTCCTCCAAAGGGGCCTTTATCCCAAACTGATGGAGTCCTTCTTCTGGTCCCCTTAGTAGTGTATGCATAATGAAGAAGAATATGGGCTTTCTGTTATATTCTCCTTCCTCTCACCACATGACTGACCTACCTTTTTTTTCTAGTCATTCATCTCCCTTATGATATCTTCAGTATTACTGCTCTTGCCCACTTCTTCCTTGGTAATGTGCTAGAGCCCACTCATGCCTATCATGTACCTCTCCATTATCCCTTGGGTGACTCTCATATTTAATTTCTTGCTATTCTTTAACTCACAGAAACATAACATCACTGGAAGACTAGTGATGTTAAACAAGATGGGCCTTTGTTTCAGGAAGAAGCTTGGGGTCATTAAAAACACTGCACAATTTACCAAAGGCCCACTCCTGGGATAGCCAGTGCAAATGCACAGAGATGAGAAATAGATTGTCATGTAAGAAGAACAATAAGAAGGCCAATTGCCTGACTGGAAAAGGTAAATTGGAGCTAAGTTGCAAAGAGCTTTCAATGCCAAAGAAAAGCGATTATATTTGCTGCTAGACATAATAGGACTCTACAAAAGTTTATTGTGCAAGAGAGTGGCATGCTTACACCCATACTTCAGGAAAATCGCTTGGGTAGTTGAGTGGAGGAGAAACTTGAGACAAGGAGACTAGTTAGGAATGTGACTGTTAAAAAATATAGGAAAGAGGATAATATAGCCTAAAAATGGATAGCTGTGAGGGTAGAATCAAGGTTTAACAACTGCTCGGAAATATAGGATGAGTGAGGGTGGGAAGTTGAGGATCACAAAATTGCAAACTTGGGTGATTGGAAATATGGTGGCACCCTTGACATAAATAGAGAATGTCAGAAGGATAGATTTGGGGGGAAAGAAAATTTGCATTATTTTGTTCATATGCATTTAGGATAACTCTAGGACATTGAGGTGTTTGTTAGGTAGTCATAGAAGTAAGGCTGGAGTACAGGAGATGCACTAAGGCTGTGTATACATAGATCTGAGAGTTATTGTTATAGAGATGATAATTAAACTCATGGGAACTGATATTACCACATGGCAGAGAGAGAGAGAAAGGCAGATACAGACAGAGAGAGAACGAGAAAGAGACAGAGAGAATGAGAGAGACAGCTGGACAGGCAGAAGAAACTGTAGTAAGTACAAATCCAGCCTCAGGCACTTACTACCTATATGACCCCAAGCAAATCACTTAATCTCTGCCTGCCTCAGTTTCTTCATCTGTAAAAAGGGATAATGGCAACTACCTTAAAGTGTTATATGAAAGCTAATTATTATTATTAAGCAAAGAAATCCCAGAAAATACTCTCGGGACACACCCACAGTTAGAGAACATAATCTGTGTGATGTTTCATCAAAGAAGACTGAGGAAGAATCACCAGACAGATAGGGGAGATGAGAAAGAGCAGTGTCATAAAAAAAGCAAGAAAGAAGAAAGCATCCAGGAGAAAAGGTTCATCAGTATCAAATGCTGTGGAGAGGTCAAGAGGGATGAGGATTGAGAAAAATTTACCAGATTAAGCAATTAAGAGATCATTGGCAATTTAACTGGCAGATTTAGAAGCCAGAATGAAAGAAGTTGAGAAGTGACTGGAAAGATAGAAAGTGGAAATAATAAAGTTTGATATTTTCCCAAATATTTTGCATTCTCCCCTTGCTCATCTTTAAAAATCAATCCCCAGTGTCCTCAAAATTATATCTCTTCCAGGATGGAATCCTCTGGGTGTAATCACTCTAGTCCAGTTGTTCTCCCCACTCCTGTTTTCCTTCCACATTCTCATACAACTTAGAGTACAGATGTGCTGACTCCATTGTTATTGATGGTGAATAAAAGTTATTAAAATCTTTACAGATATTCTCTCTTTCTCATCAGATTTTTGTCCTTTGTTGTTTCATCCTTAAATGATTTTGCTTAGTTGGTCTCTTGCCAAGTTTTCTTAAGTTTGTTTTTTCCTTCTAACGCTTCTCACTGTTTTATGAGGCAAAATTGCTCATAATCTTCCTTCATATTTCTCTATTGGATTTTGTATATGAATTTATATTCTAAACCCATCTTGCCCTTGGCTGCTGTCTCTCCTCTTAACAAGGAGATCAAATGTTTGTTAGCTGAAGTGGTTTCTAGACTCTTTGCATCTCCTCATTATAGTGATTGATTTATGTCATGCCAAGTACTTTAGGAATTGGTGAGTCTGTGTCAATGTCTATTCTTTTACCTATTTCCCATTTTTTATATCAACAGCTTATATAAATAGATTGTATTAGAGATTTCCTGTTGAAAGCCTTATATTCTCATTTTTATCATCCTTTTAGTTTAGTCTTAGTTTTGACTTTTGCTCTTGTGAATCAGTTATCTGCCTATGAACAGACTGCTAATTTAGAAATTATTGCCACATCAGGAACAAGTCATTTCTTGTCTTTTATGAGATAATCATTTTCACTTTTTGGTGATATTCCTTGGTCCTAGCTAGATTCAGTACTTCTTACTTTAAAAAAGAGAGAGAGCATTCATCATAAAGAGATATGAAGATCCTCTGTATTTTACAAGACTTTGACTTATCTTTTTTTTCTTACTTCTGAACTGTATTTTCTAATATATTATTTTGCTGCCCCACAACTACCCCCATGGCTGGTTTTATGTTCAAGTCACCAAGTATTAGAATACATGTTGATTTAATTTGGAGGGTATTACTGACTTCCTCTCATACTTTCTCTACCTCTTTGTCCTTTACAACAGATGCTGGTGCATAAACTGCAATTATTTTCATGGTTGTCTTTTTGCGAGTACTTACCATGAGCATGGAAATTTTAGCTGAACAAATGTCCCATGAAATAATGTTTCTTGTTGCCTTTGGATACTCAGTAAAACCAGCTCCTTTATTTACCTCTCCAAAGAGAACCTATGAACTGTCCTTCCATTAGCTGCAACTTTCTTTTTTCTTTTAATTTCATTTATAGTAAAAATTACAAGATTAATAAGATTCAGTTTCTCTGCTCTTAGGTCTAGTTGTTGGTCACTGAATTTTAAAAAACAGCTCATTTCGTTTTTATCAGCAGGCTAAAAACTGTGTGTTTCCTAGGAAAATCTGCTACTTTCCCCCACATTCTCACTTTTACAGCAGAAGGAAAAAGAGGCCACACAGGACTGAGGGCCATTTTCTATTTCATTTTGTTTTATAGGCACTGGTAATGAGTCTCTATACATACATAGGCTGGCCTTCGTGAAAGAGATATAGTTTGCTACCATTACAGTACTATTTGTTATTATAACTAATAGGCAATCAATTAATTAATTATTTAATATTCATTGAGTGGTTTCTATCTTTGTCTTTGAGGAGTTCTCTAGTTATTTGGATAGAAGTGGAGAAAAGAAGAGAGGAGAGAAGAGAAGAAGAGAGGGGAGGAGAGGAGAGGAGGGAAGAAGAGAGCAAAGGAGAGGAGAATAGAGAAGAGGAGAAGACAGGAGGGGATGGAAGGGGAGGAGAAAGAGGAAAGGAGGGGAGGGATGGGGAAAAGAGGAGGGGAGGCGAGAGAAGAGTGTGTCATAAAAAGCAAGAAAGAAGAGAGCATCCAGGAGAAAAGGTTCATCCATATCAAATGCTAAAGAAATGTCAAGAAGGAGAAGAGAGGAAGGAAAGAGAAGTAAGGGGAGAAGAGGAAAAGTGATGGAAGAGAAGAGGAGGAGAGGGAAAGAGAGGAAAGGGAAAGGATGGAAGAGGAGATGAAGTGTGGGGATGAGAGGAGGGAAGGGGAGAGGAGTGGAGAGGAAGGGAGGAGAAGATGAAAGGAAGGACTGGGAAAGGGAATGAAGATTTAGGGAATGTTGGAATGGGATGGAGTGGTTAGAAAAGCTTGTAATGGAAAGAACACTGAATCTGGCCTCAGTGGACTTTTGTTCCAAATATGATTCTAGTATTTACATATTATATGACTGTGAACAAGTAGCAAACTCACTTGGTCTCAGTTTCCTTACCTGGGGAAGGAGAACAATAATGATTATATTACTTACCTCACATAATTGTGGGGAAATTTCCTTATAAACTACAAATGACTGCATAAAATTTCTTATTTATTATCTATTATCTGAGCTACAAGGATATAGGAGACAAAGATTCCTGGGATGTTTAAGGTTTGAATTCTAAAATACAAAGTCTGAGCTAGGAGCCCTACCATTGGGAATGGAATGGAATAAGGTTCTGAGTGCCTCAGAATCAGTTATTAATGAGGGAAAAATGAGGAAGTTGTTTGAGGAAATCTACAGCTCCCTCTAAGATTCCCTGCTCCAAAGAAAGCATGCAAGCTTAGATCAGTTGGGGAAATTGGGACAACATGAAAGATGCAAATATGTCTTGAGAAAAGAAAGAGGCGCTTCAA
>NC_058131.1:678348612-678410804 GCF_016433145.1 Gracilinanus agilis
GGAAGGAAGGAAGGAAGGAAGGAAGGAAGGAAGGAAGGAAAGAAGGAAGGAAAGAAGGAAGGAAAGAAGGAAGGAAGGCTCTTGTTTAGGGAAGATGAATTTTTCAAAATCCTATAAGAAGGACTGGACATGAAGGAGAATATAAAAAAATAAACTATACAAGTAAGGATGGGGTTAGATATAAAGGGGTAACTAAACAGCAATTTAGAATAACATCTGAGGATATTAGTGAACTACAAGCTCACTTATAATGAAATGAGACAGGCCAAAAAAAAAAAAAAAACAACTAATACCTTAGGCAACTTATAAAAAGCATAGTGTTCAAGACCAGAGAAGTGATAGTCCTAGTGTATTTTGCCCAGATTAGATCCTAGCTAGAGGATTGCTCTGTACACAATATTTTCAAAAAGATACAAGTAGGTTGATAGGAGGGTGATCAGGATGATGAAGGGACTTGGAGTCATCCCATACAAGGAGAATAAAAACGTTGGACTTGTAGTCAGAAAGATCTGAGTACAAATCCTGAATTTGACACTTTTTAGTTATGTGACATTGGTCAAGTCACTTTCTCTCAGCTGCATTTTATGGTTTTTCCATCTATAAAATGGGGATGATTCCCATAGAAGTCACTGTTGCTTTAAGACTCATTAAGATAATATAGTATATAGAAAGCATTGTGTAAACATGAAAGGGCTGTAAAAATGTCAGTTATCCATGGATATTAATAGAAGGATTGCTATATAGAAAATAGAGCTGGCCTTTTCTGCTTGGCCACAGAGGCCAGAAGTAGAAGGAAGGAATGAAAACTGAAAAAGATGAAGATTAATAAAGAAAAAACTCCCTAATAGTCTCGGTTCCCCCATCAGGGCTTCAAGCAAAGGACAGGTGACCATTCATTAGGAATACTGCAGAGATTTATCCAGCCTCAGGAAGGAGTTTGAGGAGGGGGCCTCTGAGGCCCCAACTCTTATTCTTTTAAACTGAAGCCTCAGGGCCTTGTTGCAGTAATTTTGGCTTGAGGTGACAAGCGCCTGGGCAAGACTAGTTATAGTGGGAATAGAGAGAGAGACATTTCTAAGGAAAAATCAATAACATGAGATGATGAGCTAAGAGTGGGGAATCCAGACCTGAGAAGAGGAAGTGAGGAAAGAAGAGATAGAGACAAGAAGCCCAGGAAGGCAGATAATCAGGGACAGAGGAGGACAGATGAAGATTGGAGGTGAGGCCAGCAGACACAGGGAAATACAGATGGAGAAAGAGATACATAGATGGAGGACAGACAGATGCCCCTGGGGACAGAGGTGGAGGGAGAAGGGCAGCAACCCAGAGAAAGAGCAAGAGGGAAAGGCCTTGGAAAATTTGGGAGAAAGAATGCCAGACAGGGAGAGGGAGCAGCAGCCTGAACCCCAGGCCTTAGAATGTTTCAGCTGGAAGAACCATATTGGTGGTTTATAGGGCAGACCAGCTGTTTACGTCTCTCCCCCCCATTACTGCTACATCAATGATTCATAAACCTCTCCGGACTCATTCAAACTCTTCCCAAGCAGCCTAATTAGGAAGGATTTGTCTCCTGCTCATCAGCAGCAAGGGTGGCTGGTCCCCTTGAATGGTTGTCCCTCAGGGCCCCCATCTGCTGGCCTTACCAAGAATTTTTACAGATCATTCTCCCTGACTGGCTATAGCCTCTCCCAGGCCAGCCCTGGGCATCTGGCTCAGTGGGACGACGTAGCCAAGAACTGGGAATTTCAAAGTTATTTAAAGCCCCACCACCACTTTGAGCACCTCGAGTCTCTCTCCTCCCTGCTTGCCATTTTGCATGGAATTCTTCCATTAGAACTTTTTTTCTTTGGGATCACCATTGACACCTTCAGGATATCCTATTATGTTGCAAACCCCCCCAATGAGGCAGAAAGGGAGTAATGTACAACCAACAACTTTATTTATTTTTGTTTTTTTGCAAACCCTTATCTTCCTTCTTTGAATCAATACAGAGGATTAACTCCAAGACAGAAGAATGGTAAGAGCTAGGCAATGGGAGTTAAGTGACTTGCCCAGGGTCACACAGCTAGGAAGTGTCTGAAGCCATATTTGAACCCAAGTTCTCTCAACTCCAGGCCTGGCTCTCAATCCACTGAGCCACCTCACTACTCCCAGTCCTCTAACTTTAAAGGAAATAAGATGAACGATCCCTTTCCTTGACAAAGAAGGTCTAGAATACTTGGGAGTCCTGGAAAAAAGGTTACGTGGGTGCTCAAAGACCTGAGTTCAAATCCTATCTCTGAAAAATTAGCTATGACTATGGACAAAGCACAACCTCTAGGAATCAGAGAACATTCTCTAAGACTCACAGTGGAATGTCTGCTGGAAATGGTATTCAAAGAGTTGAGTTCAAATCCCATATTCTATCACTTACTACTTGGGAGGCTTTGGGTAAATGACTTCGTCTCTCTCAGGCTGTTTCCTCAGTTTCAAGATGAAGGTATTGGACCAGCCCAACTTGCTCCAGAGTTGG
This sequence comes from Gracilinanus agilis, assembly GCF_016433145.1. NCBI lineage: Eukaryota > Metazoa > Chordata > Mammalia > Didelphimorphia > Didelphidae > Gracilinanus > Gracilinanus agilis. The sequence goes on from NC_058131.1 coordinate 678,351,125, forward strand.
AGGATCTGAATTCAAATGCTCCCTCTGCTGCTTATGATTTGTGTGACCTTCAGCACGTCTCTTTATCTTCCCTTGGACTGTTTGATCTTCTACAAAATGAAGAGGTTGGGTGACAGCCTTGAAGACCCTTTCAGATCCACATCTGCGATCCTTTTGGAGTGGAATTGATCCCATTGAGCAATGGCCATCTCTTGGAGCATGGAACCAAGCTAAGCCCCCTTGGACACTTCCAGTGGCTCAGTGGCTTCCAATAGTTGAAGAATTTGCACTCTAAGATGCTGAAACAATTACTTCATGGGTCCCTTGGTCCTTGGAACAGCACCAGGAAGAAATTGTCTCCTTAGTCCAAAAATATTTGGTCAGTGATCCAGGAAAAGTAACCCACTCAGTGCCCTTTAACCCTTTCCCTCTTGCCCTTGTGGCCATGTGTGAGGCTCTGGGAATCTCTCAGGAGAGGGAACCCTTACCCTAGCAGCCAAGGAGCACATGTGCTAATACGGGAAGACTTAAGGCCTCAAGGCTACCTCTTGTTTCTATTTCTTTCTTTAAACACTGGTGACTGATCACAAGAGATAGGTTTCTGATGGAGATGGAGGGGCTATTTGGGAATTTGGGAGTTTCTGGTTTCCTTTGTCAGGGCTGATAGGAAGTAGGAAAACTTTTCTGTGCCTGTACCCTTCTCAGAGAAGCTGATCATCAGCAGGAAGATAGACCCAAGCATGTTATAGCTGTCTAGGAGATATGAACCTTGAGGGGATTGTTTGGTCTGTATATAGCTGAGGGGAAGCTGAAATGTTTTTTTTTAGAAATCTCACCATTTTCTATTTTAAGTATTATTGTCCCTGGCTTGGGCAAGCTCACAAAATGGTCGCCATTGGAGGTATAATTTAAAGCCATATTCCCTCACTCCAGAGAAAGTCTTTTTGTCACTGTCCCATACTGCTTCCTGTAAGCCAAAGTCATATCTTAGTTTTGTGTCTTTATTTAAAAGTGAATGTTACATGTAAAACCCAGTGGAATTGCTCATTGGCTATGGGAGGGGGATAAGAGGAGGGGAAGGGAAGAACATGAATCATGTAACCATGGAAAAATATTCTAAATTAATTAATTAAATAAAAATTTCAAATAAAAGTGAATATTATCCCAAGAATGGTTGGGAAACTGAAGTCTAGTGTATACCTATCCCCTTCTTACTCCCCTGCTCAAAAATCACCCATGGCTCCCCATTGCCCACAGGATAAAATCCAAATTCCTCAGTCTGATGTTCAAAGTCCTCTACATTATGACCTCAAATACCTAGGATCAGAGACTTTGGAAGGGATTATCCAAAGATCATTTTGTAGATGAAAAAATTGAAATCCAAAATGGTGGAAGAGACTTTTCAAGGTCACACAGAGTTAGTGGAAGAGTTAGAAACAGGGCTCGGCTCAGGTCTTCCAGCTATTGCAGGCCAGAGTGATTTTCACTATGACAGAGAGTCATTTTTTTTCTATCCATAGATATGTCTTATCTCCAGAGTTAGAATTTGAGCTCACCCAGAGCAAGAACTGTCCCTCTGAGTCTACCACCAAGGGATGCAGCATGGTGTGTGCTGGGCTTGAAGTCAGGAGAGTCCCAGATTCAAGTCCTGCCTCTCATACTTATTAATACCATATAGAAGACATTCAATCCTACTGAACCCAGGTTTTGGTGTCTGTCAGTAGGAATAATGAATGAGTGAGTGAATGAAAAAGTACTAACCAAAAGCCAAGCATTTTGACAAGTGTTAAGATACAAAGACAGAAGTGAGAAAGTCTTCACCTTCAAGAACCTTACTTCAAATGGAGACAAACAACATATATAAGAGATGAGTGACCAGGGAATGATGCTTTGTTCTGGGGAGTCACAGTTTGGGTAAGAGGAGCTGTGGGGCAGTTGATTGCCATGCCCTCTTCAGAAGCAATAATAGTATTGATTTAAGAACTTTTCACCGGCCAAGACTTGGGAAGTGGAGGTTGGAGAACCCCAGAGAACAGTACAAAATGGGACTTGAATACTGTAGAGGTCAAAATGAGAGGGTGAGTCAGGGGCTCTTGGGAGAGAAGAGGGACATGTCATCCTTCCCTGCCTGTCTCATCCTGGTCTGTCATCTTGTGCTCATTAAGCCAAGTTAATAGGAGAATTAGTGGAAAGCAATGCAATTGATAAAAAAAAAAAAAAGCAAGATGCAATGAGAACACTAAGGCTAAGAAAAGGATCATTGCTATTCAGCAGAGACTGGAAGGCCCCTCTTCACGCCATGTATTTTAAAAAGCAGTAGATTTCCACAGTCTGGGATGGCCTGGAGGCAATCTGGAATGAGAGAGAAAGAAAATAAGGGGCTTGGAGCTGGAATATCTGGTATAGGAGGGGGAAAATATGCTAAGAGTTGAAAAAATGGTAAATAAATAAAAATAAAATCGATTCTAATCCTGATTCTGTCAGTGACTCGCTGTAGAGCATTGGCAAAGTCACTGCCCCTCTCTGAGTCTCAATTTCACTATTTAGCAATGGCAATAATGTCCCCTGCCCACCTCACTGGGTTATTGGGAAGGTGAAATATGATCATGGGAAGAAAGATAGAAGACGCGTCCTGACATACTAAAAAGAACCCTGATCGAAATAATGAATCATTAAATACTTCTTCAGTGCACCCTATGTGTCCAGCCCTGGGCTAGAGATTCAAAAACCTCAAGGGGTTTACATTCTATCAAGAGAAGCATTATTTTTGTTATTCAGTTGTTTTTCAGCCATGTAGAACTCATCATGACTCCATCTGGTGTTTTCTTGGCAAAGATACTTGAAATGGTTTGCTATTTCCTTTTCCAGCTTATTTTACAGATGAGAAAACTGGGTCAAATAAGGTTAAGTGACTTATCCAGGGTCACACAGCTAGTAAATGTCTAAGGCCTGATTTGAACTTGGAAAGATGAATCTTCCTGACTCCTGGCCTTGTGCTCAATCTGCTGTGCCACATAGCTGTCCATATAGCACTTTCAGGTTTACAAAGCATTTTATGTAGATCTTCTCATTTGATTTTCACACAACATTGTAATAAAGGCAAGTGTTATTCCTGCTTTATAGATAAGGAAACTGATTCCCTTTAATTCTAGTGCCTTCTCCCTGTTGATTATTCCCAATTTATCCTATATATAGTTATATAGTTTGTCTATATATAATTGTTTACATGTGGGCTGCTCCATTAGAACAGGAGCTCTTCGGGGATAAGGACTGTCATTTGCCTCTTTTCTTAAATCCCCAGCACTTAACACAGGGCTTGGCACATGGTTGATGCTATATAAATGCTTATTCCCTTCCCTTCTCCCCTCTCCCTACCTTTAGGATTCGAAGCCCCTCTCCTGCCCTTCTTTATAAAATTCTGAAGAAATCCATCCCCATTTCCCCTACTCTCCCCTCCCAGTCCAGTTTGCATATGGAAGGGATTATAATTTGGGGATGTTGATGTCATGGAAAAGACTTGCTAACTAAAGTTCTTATGGTGAACTTCCAAACCTTGGGGAATCAGGGCCACCAGAGTGAGTTAAGCATTCATTGTTGGTGGTGGCATATATATTATTTATGAAATGCAGAGTGTAGGACAGGGCTTATACCTGCCCTTTTGTGTGTGTTTTAAAATACGATTGAATGATTTTTATCTTTTTGTATTATAATAGGGCAGAAAGCAGCTCTGGTTTTCTAGGCTGAGCCTTTCTTATAGCCGTCTGTCTCTGCTCTGGCTGCACATACACATATACACATTTTGTCCTCCTTCTTGACTTCTGCTTCCTTCTTCTCTGGAGCCCTCTCTATCTGGTAACCATCAAGCCCCCTGCCACAGTGGGTTCCTCTTCCAATCCAATCCTGGATTCTTGCTGAATAAGATCCAACCTCTTCCTTCCTGTGAATATCCTGCCCTTTGTCCACCCCTGCTGCTCCTTTGCTGTGTAGAAGATGCCCCATACTAAAGTAGGATGATCGATGAGAGTTTGGACAGTCTGGAGTGTGTGCCAAGACTAGGGGGATTCAATTGCTCCTCCCTCTGTGACCTGATGCCCATTGCACCCAAAGGCCAGTGATGACTGAAACCCAATTGTATCTTGTGTTTTCCAGTGCCTAAACTCTAAATGTATCCATTGCCTCCAGTTGTCTCAACCTTTTTTTTTAGGTCATCTAGAGCTAGTGTTTCACTGTCCATTCTGCTTCCTCTGAGAAAGGCTTCTGAGCCCCAAAGTATCATCCCACACGTTTTTTGTAAAAGCGTGATGATGAAGAACGTCTGTATTGTGTCGTCACTTGTTACCTTCTCCATCACAAAGGCACGGCTTGGTTGAGAAGGTGCACTTTGCGAGAATTACACTTTTGTTAGCTCAGGTGGATAATTACATATGTCTTATTTGATGAGGATTTATGATCATGCAGGAAGACGAGGCTCTCCGTTCATGGACAAGTTAAGCCGAGAGAAAGAATATAAATTGCATCGACTCCAGACAGAAAGTTTTCCTCGGTGGATCAGAGCATATTTTAATGTTGTTCAATCAAGATTGATTCATTCCATTATAGGATAACCAATAAAGATTAGGGAGATGAAGAAAAAGAGAGAGAGAACAACCCCAGGTACCTCATTATCTGAGAGGACAGCCAGGATAATTGAAATGCACAGGTCAAAACAAGAAACCTGATTCAGCCAATCATCCCAATTTCCTGTCTGTCTTGATATTTGACCAGTGATATAGGCAAAGAGTGGCTCTGATTCTTCTCCCTCGCTCTTTTGCTCTGGAATGAGGAGAAAAGGACTCAAATTGGGGCATGCCACTTCTTCTTGCCCCTTGACCATGCATCACTCTGGACCAAAGAACCCAGACATGACTGGAAAGTAGACCAAGTCTATCACAAGTGCCTTCTGACCATTGGCTGAACAGACCCCCTCCCTTGGGTTGTACTCTCTCTGTATTGGCTGTCCTTAGAATACTAATGAGTATGGGAAGTGATTTTTTTTATTGGTACCTTTTGTCTTGACATTCATCATTTATTATATATTCTGTGCCCTCTCTACACCCTGACAGTGAACCGCCATTCTAACAAAGAAAAACAATTAAGTGGGATAGCTAGGTAATTCAGTGGATAGAGAACCAGAGCTAGAGATGGGAGGTCCTGGGTTCAAATCTAGACATCCATCTAGAATCCATTTCCCCATCAGTCACTCTTAGAGAGAGAGCTCTAGCTGAAAAGGTTTTCACCTTTTGCATTTTAAAAAGGGGGGAAAGAGAAATAGCTTCAAGCTAAAAATTTCCCTGACCTATGTTTGCAAGAGCAGTCCCCCAGAAAACCCAAAACAGCCCCAGAATATTTGATTAGGGTTCAGGAACTGAGATAGGGGAGGGGAGACTTCCAGAAAGGCAAGCTGCTTCCAAAACATAAGTCCCAGTAGCTCCCAGAAGACAAGGCTCCCTTGATGCCTCTTGGGATGAAAAGGGGTCTAAGAGGGGAGCAGGAAACATGATGAGAATCATTACCATCATGAAGGCAAGGGGACATCCCTTCCATTCTTTAACCCACTGAAGCAACACTTGTGTGAGACAGATTCTCCTTTGATTCCTTCATTCTGTTCTCCAATAATGTAGAGGGTGACTCTTGTCCCCTCAACTAGACAAAAAGTTCCTGAGAGGAGGGAACAGGTCTTCTTTTCCTCCAATCTCCCCAACCAGAATTGATAGTTTCCTGAGTGCAAAGACCAGCTTTATTCTTCTTCCTATCTCCTCAATCAGACTGGAAGCTTCCTGCGAATAGGGTCTTTTTCTTTTTTATGCCTACTGTATTTCATGTCTCCTTCCCCAATCTGGGAACTCCCCAAAGACAAGGGTATATTCTCCTCCTCATTGTATGATATTCTCAACTAGAGTAGAAGCCCCCTGAAGGTGAGGAGTAACTAGCTCTTTCTTCTCCTATATCTTCCACAGTCTAGGGATTTCCTCCTCCTTCTGTCTCCTTCATGGGACTAGGACCTCCTGAAGGACAAGTCTATTCTCCTCCTCCTCCTCTTACTTCCACCAGAGTGAGGGCTTCTTAAGGGCAGGAGATGAGTCTGCTCATCCCTACCTTTCCCACCAGCTTCCCAAAAGCAGAGAACTTTTTCCTCTTCCCTTTTTCTCCCACAGATTAGCAGAGAACAGGGTCGGACATATAGGGAGAGCTTAGTAAATACCAGTAATCATCTCAGCAATCATTCCTTACATTTGTGTTGAGATTTGCTTTTCCAAAGGATGTTCACATCCACAGGCTCATCAAAGCCTCAGAATAACCCCAGAAGGAAGACAGCACCAGCTTCCCACAGAGTCAGCATTGTTTCAGGGCCCTCCTGATGTACCTGGCATACATTATTGCACATTATTGTTATCTGGGCCTCCATCAGATCCCCTTTATGGTAAACCTCCGAGTGCTGTAGAGGTGAATTATTATGATTACAAACTCCTCAGTTTGGCATTTAAGGGCTGCCACAAGCTGGCTCTCACCTACCTCTTCACTTATTTCCTGTGACTCCCTGTACACACTCTGGATTCCTCAGTTCCAGCCAAACTGGCCACCTGACCTTTCCCCAAACACCACATTCTATCTTCCATCTTCGTGCATGAGATAGAGTCCCTTCCCCCTTCTCCATCGCTGTTCCCCTTCTCCTGTCTCCATATCTCAGAATATTTGTCTTCTTCTAAGACTCAACTCAGCAGTTCCCTTGTCCCAGTTGTTAGAGTTTTGTTGTTTAGTCATTTTTCATCTGTGTCCAAGTCTTCATGACTCCATTTGGGGCTTTCTTGGCCAAGATCCAGGAGTGATTTGCCATTTCCTTCTCTAGCTTATTTTACATATGAGGAAATTGAGGTGGAGTTAAGTGACTTGTCCAGAGTCATACAGCTAGTGTCTGAGGTTGGATTTGAACTCAGTGTCAACCTGACTTTAGGTCCAGCAGTCTATTCACCATATCACCTAGCTACCCTTAGTTCTTTCTAATAACCCTCTGAATAATGTTTGTTAATGTTCTTCTCCTACCTTCTCAATCCTGGCCTTCAAATTGTTCCACAACATAGCTTCTAAGACCGCTAGCACTGGACTCAGAAGACCTGAGTTTGAATTCTACCTTTAGTGAATATGTAATGAGGATCATGGAGAAAATTCCCATGCATGCTCCCGACCCCATCTGCTAGGGGATTTAACCCCTAGAAATCTGAAGCCTGCTCTTTTTTGGTGGGTAAACCCTTGCTAAAGGACATAACAGCATCTTTCCACCCAGGAAGCTCTCATCGCCCTGGGAAGTTAACGCCACCCTATAGTCCTTTCTCTGATTGGTTAGTTCCTTGTGCAACTTCCATTTTTAGGGAAGTGCCCAGGCTAATCTTGTCTTCATTCCTCTGGACCATTTTTTTTATGCCACATTGGCAAATTATCCCTCCTACCCACTTCCCCCTCATGATTTTCAAGCTGTCTTTTCTGTGGTATCTTCCCTCATCTTAGAATGTAAGCTCCTTGAGGACAAGGACTGTTTTAATTTTTTGTTATTAATGCAGCACTCATATGGTCAGTTCACTTAATAATTGACTTCTAAACCAGAGACTTCTGGTTGTTATTTTGTGTAATATTAGACAAATCCCTTAACTTCCTTAAACCTCAATTTTCTCATTTGTGAAATGAAAGAGAGCTGAGGTCCTTTCCCTCTCTGGACTACAGGATCACATATTTAGAGCAGGAAGGGACATTAAAAGATCATCAAATCCAACCTCCTCATTTTTCAGATGACAAAAATGATGCTCAGACAATTTAACTGACTCACCTAGGATTACATAGTGACTAAGTACCTGAGGTAAGATTTGAACTCAAGTAGTACCAAAGTCAGTCCACTTTTCACCATACTGAATTGCCTCCTTCTGCTCATTCTGCTTTCCCCAAAACCCCCTCTCCACCACAGACTAGGCTATCAGGTCATTTAAAACAATATCCCATCATAGACGCAGAGACAGCATCCTAGATTGAGTTTAGAATCAAAGGATCTGAGTTCAAATCCTGAATCTACCACTTAATGTAACCTGTGTAACCTCAGACCCCCTAGGTCTCAGTTTCCCCATTTCTAAAAAGGGATGAATAAAGGGCTAGACTCACTGATATCTTGAGGTCCTTTTATTCTGCCATCTATAATCCCATTTCTTGGTATGCCCAGAACCTAACACCACACCTCTCAGCAGGTGTTTATTGAATGTTTTTGAATGAGTGAATATAATATGAGAAAAGGAAGGAAAAAATGGGAAATAATCCATTGAAAGTGCTCCTTGGACACAGAATCTTATCGTTACCATGGTCAGGGTCACCCCAGTTCTCTCCTGTGCAGCGTCAGGAGATCTCCCTGACAGGGTGAACCAAGAGACAATGGGTCAGATGGGGTCAGGAGGGATGATGCGTGATGTTAATAATTGGAGAGACAGGCTGAGCCACCCTGCGGCCTCCCTCGAGCCGGCTGTCTAGTCCCGTTTGGGAAGGCCTGAGTGACGGCCAGCCTTCTGCCTTCCCATGGGAGCCCAGTGTCTGGGGCAGAGGAGGAGGGGAAAGATGGGAATAGACACACACACACACACACACACACATACACACACACACAAATACCTCATTTATGAAATTCTCTATTGGTCCTCATGGACTATCAGAGGATGTGGGCATCATTTAGAAGGAAGACTTTAGCCAAAACTTGTTTATTAGTATTCCTCTTAGACTCAGTTTCCTTATCTGCAAAAAAGGTGTTAGATTAGATCTTTGAACCCCAAACCCCTACCTAATAAACTCTATGACTCCTATGACCTCCAGGATCAAATACAGAAGTCTGTCTTTTAAAAGCCTTCATGTGGGTCCACCTCACTTTTCCAGTCTTGATACCCATTAGTCTTCTCCAAGAATGCCATAATCCAGTGATAGTGGCCTCCTTGACATCACCTATAGACTTGGTGCCTTATTTCTGAAGGTTCTGTCCTCTCCCCTCCATGTCTTAGCTTTCTTGGTTTCTTTCAAGAAGCAGCTCAGCTTCTACCTTCTGCCAGGGACCTTTCCTGGCTCCCCCCACCCTTCTCCATAAGCTATCCTTCCATTGATTCCATAAACATCTTATAAGGGATTATTAGCTCTTCATATGTTGTCTCCTCTGTTAAGATGGAAGCTCCTTGAGGTCAGCACCATGGTTTTGCCTTTATTTGTATACCCAAGAATGAGCACAGTGCCTAGAACAGAGAAAGTACTTAGAAATTTGGGTCCAATGGAATGACTCGAAAGTCCCTTCCAGCCTTAGATGTATTATACTATGGTCTATGAACTTAAGAATGTAGATACACAACCATAGTTATACACAAAGAATAGCTGGGTGGTACATTGGGTAGAGTACAAGATCTGGAGTCAGGAAGGCTCCTCTTCTTGAGTTCACTTGTGACCTCAGACACTAGCTGGGTGAACCTGGGCAAATCACTTTTTGCCTCTGTTTCTTCATGTGGAAAATGAGCTAGAAAAGGAAATGATAAATCACCCCGATATCTTCGCCAAGAAAACCCCAAATAGGGCCACAAAGAATTGGAGGTGATGAAACAACTGAACAACAATAACAGAAGAAATAAGTGGATATTCCAACTGCCAGGAAAGAAGCAGATTATTGATTGATAGGAGAGAAAGGAAACTGGTGTGTCTGGAAGGAGACAATGAAGGAGAAAGCCTGGTTAATATACATATGCAGGGGCTCAGGGGATTGAGAACTAGTTCTAGAGATGGGAGGACCTGGTTCAAATCTGGTCTCAGATACTTCCTAGCTGGGTGACCCTGGGCAAGTCACTTAACTCCCATTGCCAAGTCCTTATAGCTATTCTGTCTTAGAACCAATACACAGCATTGATTCTAAGATGTAAGGTAAAGGTTTAAAAAGAATAAAATTAAGGGATAAAATTAAATATCTTTCAGCTTCTTTTATAAGGTCCTCTAAATATTTATACAGACAAGTACCCAAAATACAGATGTGCTTATGCAGAGATAAAGACACATCCATACACATAGATTTATACATATGTGAATGCTCACAGACCTAAAGACATATATTTGTGTATATGTACTTGGACATGTGTGAATAGATATAGACACTTATTAATTCAAGATCAGAATTGAAAAAGCATCAAAGGACATGAAGAGTTCTTGAAAAACAATTACAAACAACCCTATGAAAAATGCTCCAGATTACTAATAATTAGATAAATGCAAATTAAAACAATCCCATATTTTACCTTAGACATAATTAATTGGTAAAGAAGACAAAAGAAAGAAACTGAGTTGAAGGGAAATCAGAAATACACCTGCATTGTTGGTAGAGCTGTAAATTGGTGCAACTATTCTGGAGAGCAGTGCTACAGAGTGATTGCAATCACCATATTCTTTGATACAGACATCTGTCTGTTAAACATTTGCCCCTAAAGAGATCAAAGAGATAAATAAAGGTCTCATGGACACCAAAATATTCCTTTTAGCTCTTTATGTCTGGTAACAAATAATTGTAAACAACACTGATGCCCATTAATTTGGGGAGGGACTAAACAAAATATGGTAACTCAGTGGAGCAGAACATTATTGCTCCATCAGAAATAGTGAATATGAAGAATTCAGGAGTGGAAAAAGATTAAAACTGATACAAAGATATAGTTAGTTGGTGCAGTGGATACAGTGCTGGTTCTGAAGTCAGAAATGATCATCTTCCTGAGTTCAACTTGGCCTCAGATACTTATTAACTATATGACCCTGGATAAGTCACTTATCTTATTTGCCTAAAAAAAAACCCATACAGAGTAAAATAAGCAGAACTAGGAAAATATCATCTATAATAACCTCAACAATGTAAATGAAAAATAGTAATACCAAAATTTAACTGAAATATGATCATTATAAACACCAAGTCTGGCCCTGAGGATGAGCTGAAAAAATGTACTTCCTTACCTTTATAGCATTGGTGGGTAGAGGGAGATAGGGGAGGGATATGGACTAATAGAGATACTGTCAGACACAGTTGATGTATTGATTAGTTTTTCTGGTTTCCTTTCTTTCTCCTTTTCCTTTTTTAATCTTGTTATAAATTCACTAGGGAGAGGAGGGAAGTGGGAATTACTCAAAAAGAGAATCATGTAAAAATAAAATATAGCAATAAAAATAAGATTTTTTAAAAGATTGCAAGAAAAGAAGAAAAGAAAATTTACTGCCTTATGTTAGGGAGATAGGAGTCCATGGATGTGGAATGTCCCATATACATCATATATAATCTATCTGTTGTTTTTTGCAGATGTGTTGTGGGCTTGGGGTTTTTTGTTTATTGCATTTTTTAAAAAAATATTCTTTTATGCCTGGGAAAGCTTTGTGGATTGGGGGAAGGGACACATTCAGAACAAATGTAATATAAAAACAAACAAAATGCCTCAATAAAACTTATAAAATATATTCTTTTTAAAAGACCAAATTTGAGCTCATTCTTCAGTGGGAAAGGGCAGTTGGGAAATCCATCAACTTCCTTCTGATGAAGCTCTAGTTCCAAAAACCAAATGAGAATTTATGATTGATTCATCATGCCAGGATGATAGGTCAAGGTCATGACAACATAGGAAACCTGGACTGGTCCTAAGGACTACAGAATGAAATCTAAGGAAGGAAGGAAGGGAATTCAAGCACTCCAATGGAAATCCAAACCCACTGTCCCTTCCCAGTGGCCTGCAATGAGTCATACAAACCAGCCCAAGCTTCTCCCTCCCTTTCTCCCTCCCTCCCTCAGCTTTTCCATTTCTTTGTAGCTCCAGCACTGGCTTCTTATTTATGCAAAGCTCAATAAACAATTACCCAAGCCAAAGCATGGAGGATTTAGGGAGCAATTTGGTCCTCCCTGTTTTTCGAGGGGAAGAGAGATAAATGTCTTATCCCAGAGAGGAGACAAGAAATTCAGATGTGACTGTCTTGGCCAAGTGTGAAGAGAAACTAAATGAGTACTGAAGGATAACAAACAACTCACACTCCTAGAACATTCTGGAGCTCAAAAGGCACTTTCTTCACAACCATCCTGTGAGGTAAATAGTCAGGGGGCACTCTAGTAAATGATTAACATCCAGCTCTTGTGAGGAGTGGGGCTTACAAATGGCACACTTTTAAGTTTTATTGACATTATTAACATTTTCCTCATCACTTTCTTAAGTGCAGACAACCAACAGAACTACAAGTCAAGCCTAGATTTGTGGCATTCACCAATTTTCGAGGTCTAAATACTTATACTGAAAATTTAACAATTAGCTCTTTTTTTGAAACCCTCACCTTCCATCTTAGAATCAATACTTTGTATTGGTTCCAAGACAAAAGAGAAATAAGAGCTAGGCAATGGGGGTTAAGTAAGTTGCTCAGAAACACACAGCTAGGAAGAGTCTGAGGTCCTCCTATCTCTAGGTCTGGCTTTCAATCCACCCAGCCACATAAGTAGCCCCTTTTATCTACATTATTAACATTTTTCTTATCACTTTCTTAAGTACGATCAGCAAAATAAAAAGTCAAGTCTAGATTTGTAGCATTCACCAATTTTCAAGAAGTAAATGCTTATGTTGAAAATGTAGCAATTGACTTTTATGAGAGCCAGTTGCAGCTAGCTCTGGCACACCCTAATACAAATGTTATTCTTACCCTCATTTTACATGGAAGGAAACTGAGGCTCAGAAAACTATTCATAATCAATAGACTAGAAAGAGATAGAACCAGGATATAAACACATTCCTCCTGATCCAGGTGTAGTGATCTTTCACCATGATTCTTTTTTTTTTTTTTTTTTTTAAGACTGGCATCTCTTATCTCACCCAGACTTGAAGTGCTTTCTTCAATCCCAGGTCCAATTCCAATACTGATTAGCATGGGGGCTTTGACCTATTCCATTTCTAAGATGGCCTGATTCGCTCTTCCTCGGCAACCTGGTAGCTCTTCACTCCCAGGGGTTCACCATAGAGATGCCAATCTTAGTTCAGACACCCAATCAGTATAGACCACTACAGCTTAGAATTCTCAAGAGATCCACCAACCTCAGACTCCCTGAGAACTGGAATACTTTTAAAGTAAGACGTTTTATTCCATTTACTTACTTATTTATCTATTTATTTGTTTGTTTGTTCATTCATTCATTTATTTACTTCTTTATCCATCTGTCCATTCATTCATTCATTTATTTTGTTTATTTTTTATTCATTCATTCATACATACATTCATTTGTTTGTTTGTTTTTTGAAAACTCTTACCTTCTGTCTTAGAATCAAATACTGGGTATTGACTCTAAGCAGAAAAGCAGTAAGGGCTAGGCAATGGGGGCTAAGTGACTTGCCCAGGATCACACAGCTAGGAGAGTCTGAGGTCAGATTTGAACCCAGGACCTCCCATCTCAGAGCATGATTCTCAATCCACTGAGCCACCTAGTTGCCCCCTAAAGTAAGATGTTTTAAAGGATTACTAGGATAGATTGAGAATTAGAAGAGATCTTAGTAATTTTATAGTCCAGCTATTTCATATCTGAGGAAACTGAAACCCAGAAAAAGTTTGTAATTTACCCAAGGTCACATGGGTAATAAATGACAAATCCAGGACTGGACCCCATTTCTTTTGTCTCCAAATCTGTTGACTTTCCATGGTACCACCAGTTGGATATACTAAGACTTGAAACTTGGTATTTTCACTGGCTACTGCCTTTCTTTAAATGCTCTCCTTCCTCATTTTAACTTTCCTTGCTCAAAGATTCAACTCAAATTCCACCTTCTATAGACACATTTCCCAAACCTCTTGAACTGCCTTATTTCTGATTTTATCTTTAATTTATCCTGTATGTATTTTGCCTGTATATGTTACCTTCCCTAATAAAATCTGAGCCCTTAAGGGCAGGGACTGTTTTTGTTTTCCATTGTGTATCCAATACTTAGCCAAGTTCCTGGCACATAGTTGGTGCTTAATAAATGCTTTTTGACTTGATACAAGGATCTGTTGAAGAACAGGGGATGTTGCCATGGAGAAGAGTTGTGAAGGAAGGGAGAGATGTGGCAGTGGTCTTCAAGGATCTGAAAGCCGTTTCCTCTGAGGAAAGAGGCACTATACCTTTATAGAGAGTTTGAAAAGGCCTTAGAGACCACTGAGCTTGCCAACCTCCTCATTTTGCAAAGGAAGAAACTGAGGCTCAGTGAGGTTAAGTGATTTGCATAGGGGCATATGGCTAGTATCTGGCATGGAATTTAAATTGAGTTTTTCTTGATTCTAAGACCAGCATCCTCTCTACCACACCATGCTGCCTCCCTTCAATTTGTTTGGCTTGGCTTCAAGGGACAGAGTAGAAAGAATGAGTACAAGTCCCTCAGAGAGAGATTTCAGCTCAATGTAAAGCAAACTTTCCAACATTTTTGTTGTTCAATTATTTTAGTCATGTCTAACTCTTCATTACCACTTGGGAATTTTCTTGGCAATGATACTAGAGAGTTTTGCCATTTCCTTCTTCATTTCATTTATCCTATAAGGAAACTGAGGCAGTCAGTGTCTTGCCCAGAGTCACACAGCTAATGTGTGAAGCCAGACTTAAACTCATGAAGATGAGTCTTTCTCATTCTAAGCCCAGTGTTCTATCCATTGTGCTACTTTAAAGCTGTTCAAAAGTTGAATTAACTGCTTCAAGAAGTGATGGTTTTCCAATGACTGGAAGTCTTCAAATGGATGTTGAACAGCTGCTCATTGAAGATGGTGTGGAAGAGATTCTTGGTCAGGAATAGGTTGGGTTGATGGTCTCCAAGGTTCCTCTCATCGTTTAAATTTGGTGTTGCTGTGCTTCTGACCTTGTAATCATTTCCCTAAGGTAGGAGCAGTCACAGAAGCCACCAAAACTGCACTTGCCCATGGGTTAACTTTGGGTCAGGGGTTTAAAAGACAAGAGAAGGTGCTACAAAACCAGCCCAGACCCCTGGAAGAGAGAGGCTCAGGGATCCATCCAAGGTGGCAGAGGAAGCTGAACACCTGTCTGACTTGGGGACGGCAGACTTTGAGAGGCAGTGTGCTATGGTGGAAAGAGTTCTAAAGTCAAAACTTGCCTTTGTCCCTTACTAACTCCATGACCATGGGCAAATCGCTGAATCTCTCTGGGTCTCAGGTTCCTCCTCTGAAACTGTTTTTTTTCCCAATATCCCTTTCAACTCTTACCTTCTCTAATATCAGAATATCATTTTGGATCTTTAGAATAGGTCAAAGAGCAGAGAGCGTGGAGAGAGAGTAAAGCAAGGCCCCAGAGAGTAATTAAAACCGCATAACTAGGGAGATTTTTTTTTCCAAGTACAAACCCCGAAATAGTTTTGAGCAACACTGGCTGCTGGCACTGTTTATAGAGCAGTGATGCCCGGGACAGGTGCCAGGGCCTGACAACTAACAATGCATAAAGCTGGGAAAACAGAGGCATTTACCTCACCCCAGAATAGGGCTGAATATTTCCACTCAGATGTTGAGTTAAGGGCCCCTTCCAACTCAGCTCATCAGCGGGATGAGTAGGGCCAATACATGGCCCACTATCCCTCTCTCCCTCCTCCCCATCCATGTAAAATCCGACTCATCTAAATTATGGCTCCCCTAGAAGAATGTAAGTTTCTTGGGGGCAAATTGTTCCATTTTTTTTATCTTTGTGTCTGCAACACCTAGCATAGTGCCAGACACATAGTAGGTGCTTAATCCATGTTGGTCGAGTAGAATTGAATGCCTCTTCCCATATTCTTTGCAAAAGCTTTAGTCCAGGGATGACAGGATAGATTCCCAGACCTCTCAGAAAATACATTTATCAGTCTTTTCTCCCATTTGTTCTCCCCAAACCACATCAACATGGGATTTGAGAAAGGAAGATAGCACCATCCGCCTCATTCCTATCTGCCTGCCCCAAAATAAAATTGCTCCCTTTTGGGGAAACACTATAGATGCCATGAGCCATCTATCCCTGAAGCTCAGGCATTAGATCAAGAGACAGAGGCAGCTGGGTGGCTCAGTGGATAGAATGTCAAGCCTAGAGATGGGAGGCTCTGGATTCAAATCTGGCCTCAGACACTTCCTAGCTTTGTGACTCTGAGCAAATTGTTTAACCCCAATTGCCCAGCCCTTAACCACTCTTCTGCCTTGGAACCAATACTTAGTATTGATCCTAAGATAGAAAATGTAAGAGACAGGATGTAATTCTAAGAGAGAGAGAGGGACTGGGTGAAGTTCACCTCAGTGTTAAAACTCAGAAGGACCTAACTCTAACCATAGCAGAACCTAATCTTAGTGCTAAGCCCCTCTCGTTAGTCTTCTTCTTGCATAACTCAGACCTCTCTATAACCCTAGGTTTTTGCCTGACCTGAGACCGTATTTTCCGATTTTGTCCTCCACACTGTTGCATTAACATTTTTTATTTCCAAACCCTCCATTTCTTATCTAGACTCTCACCACCAGAAACATTTTATCTTCCCTCCTGACAGCTTCTTAGACCATTTTTAGAGGGCTCCCTGCCTCAGATCTACATCTGCTCTTGGCTCCCCTCATCAGAGAGACCAAGAAAATAATTCAGTTCTTCTGAACTGTGATGTAGGGCATTTGGAAAAGAGAGAATTCTTAGAGGACAAGACAATCAGGAGTGGTTCTTGACTTGTTCCGTTATAATCTGGCCCCTAAATTGTTCAATTGATAAGGAGCTATTAAGTTTTTACTATGTATCAGGTACTTTGTTAGGTACCGAGGCTACAAAGACAAAATTTAGGGTGTCCTCCAGCAACTTTCAGTATAGCTGTTGGAGATAACAGGTATGTATTTGAATATATACAAGTTAGTTTATGCTGTAGTATAAGTAAAAAATGTCTCCTTTATTTTCTCGTAGGAAGAAGAGTTCAGAAGGAACAAAAGCAGATCTTACCACCTTGAGATAGGTCATTGATTTAGAATTGGAATGGATCCTAAAGGTCATCTAGTACAATCCCCCCATTTTTTCAGATGAGAAAACTAAAGCAGAGAAAGGTGAAGGGACTTGTCTAAGCTCACACAGCTAGTTAGCCTATAAGGTAGGAATGATACTCAGATTTTGCTGATTCCAAACCCAGGATTCTGTCCACTGCACCACTTAAAATAACCTGAGGTTGGGAATGAATGGATTCTCTTGTAACCTAACCCCTGTGGGGGAAAGTATTCTGAATTCTAGATTCAGTAGCCTTCCAATAATAGGATGAGCTGTTTGAGTCACAGAGAGAATTAGCCACTACTAACTCTGAAGAAAGGCTTTAAAAAGTTTAGCTGAGCCTTTAAGATGGGGTTGTCATGTGTAGGCTATTGATGAGAAAATAATCCCAATATATTCCATCTATAAATTCCAATGGGTAAACATAAAGGTACTTGTTTTCAAAGCTCACGGTCCTCACCCTACCTCCCATGACTCTTTAGCAGGCTCTCTGTTTAACCAGCAGTAATGGCAGCTCATACTTCCATGGTCTATTAAGCTTTGCAAAATGCTTTCCTCACTACCACCCTCTGAGGGAGGAAGTGCTAAGGCAAGCATTCCACTTTACATGTCTCTGCCACTGCCATTCTTCACTGCCCTCTACACCTGCCACAATTTTTCTTGCCTCAATATAGTTGACATGTTCTTCCCTTACAGAGATCCCTAAGGAGCCTTGAACCATGGTTTTGCCTTGATCTTGCCAGGAACCAGGCTTCCACACTACTTCCTACAGTCTCCCCACTATGGTCTCAAATAGGTCCCTGATTATTTTTAGCTCCTTTTATTATCATCTTCCCCCTTTGCGATCTAAGATTCTTGGGGTCACAGACTGTCATGTTTGGATTTGTGTCCTTATGCTTAGAACTGTCTGACACAAAGCAAGTAAATAATAACAGCATTCTCTGTCACTCTGTCTGTCTGTCTGTCTGTGTCTCTGACTCTGTCTCTATTTGTCTCTCTGTCTCTGTCTCTCTCCATTCCTCTCTCTTCTCTTCTCTCCCCTGTCTGTTTCTGTATGTCTTTCTCTCCCCCCTCCATCTATCTACCCATTTAGCTATCATTTATCTCTCTGTCTGTCTTTCTGTCTACTTGTTTGCCCAGAAGAATAGCTCCCCTGAGACGAGAGCTTCCATCAAAGGAGCTGTACACAATGCTCTATGATGATCAACTGTGAATGACTTAGCTATTCTCAGCAATACAATGATACATGACAATTCCAGGGGATTCATGATGAAAAATGCTATCCATCTCCAGAAAGAACTGATGGAGTCTGAATGCAGATCAAAGTGTACTTTTTTTAACTTTATTTTTTCTTGTCTTTTCTTTTCTGGTCTGTGTTTTCTTTCACAACATGGCTATAGTGGAAATATGTTTTATATAGCTACGTGCATAGTCTGTATCAACTTGCTTATCTCCTGTGGGAAGGGTGAGGGGAGGAGAAGAAGGGATGAAGGGATTTTAGAACTCAAAAATCATAAAAACTGAATTTTTAAAATTATTTTTACATATAATTGAGAAAAATTATTTAAAATAGCTATGTTAGCAGTTTAGAAGAAGGAAAGACACAACCAGCTTTCCCATGAAACTGCAAAGATACAAAGCAGCAAGATTCTATCTAACAATATTCAATATCCAATCTGAAAATTCCAATGTGAAAACCTAGGTACTTCTTTGTTTTGTTTTGTTTTGTTTTTAACCCTTATCTTCGATCTTAGAATCAACACTGTGTATTGGTTCCAAGGCAGAAGAGCAGTAAAGGCTATAAAATTGGGGTTAAGTGACTTGCCCTGAGACACACATCTAGAAAGTGTCTGAGATTTGAACCCAGGACCTTCCATTTCTAGGCCTGCTCTCAATCCACTGAGCCATCTAACTGCCCCCAGGTACTTGTAGTTTTTAAAACTATTCATGATTTGGGGCCAATACAAATTGGATACAAGATGGGCAAAATAGCCCCTTTTCATGGAACTACACGTGGCACCACTACTTTGCCTCAGAACAAACTCCTGACCATCTTTCCTTTGGATATTTCAGCATCCAATTCCAGGCTCTTTCTCTCATCTACCACTGGGCTAGCATTTGGGCAGCTATGATTCTGCTCCTTTGCCAAAGCTCCTTTGAGACTGATGGATCAAAGATCACTTCTATTGGTCATAAGAAATCTTGGAGGTGTATACCTACATCGGTAACTGCGAGTATCCCCTTCTGTTGTATATTATAACTCACAAGCCCTCCACACCTTACTAAATGGCTCCATGAATTAGTATGGCCAAAAAATAAGCCTTGGTGGTCAAGCTTTGGATGTTGGTGTTCTCTGCATTTAGTCTGGCTGCTCCTAGACCAAAAACTAGGGTGCATCATATCATTCTGGATATTATTCCCAGGTATAGGAACCATAATTGACCTTTGTTATGCCTCTATCTGGATGTACCCAAAAGCTTTGCCAAATGGGCAAGAGGTTGCAGACTATAATTCCTTGCTGGGCCTCCTTATACCCCTGCAATGTAAGACTTATTTGGCTGGGATAGTATTTCCACCTGTGAGTTGACCTCATTCACCTACTAACATCTGCCAAGGTCCTGGGAGGGGTGACTAAGACAAATGTTCCCATGGTCACACATTGAGTGAATTACTACCATTTCTCTAGGTTTGTAGGATTTTCCCCTTAAAATGAAAAGAATTGGTCCAGTTGTCTTACCTGTTTTAATCCCTGCAATTGGTAACAAAGGTCTCTCCAAATAAGAGTTCCCAAGATAAATTGACTTCCCCACTAGAAAGGAAGATAGGAGAAGAGAAAGAGCCCACACATGAAACTTTGATATCAAATGAGATTTTGAAAGATATTCTATATAGCTAGCCAAGATCTCAGGAAGGCCAGAGATGGAGGGTGCATGGGGGTCCCCAGGGGAGATACTAATATATTTCCAAATCTATGTCCCAGGCAATGTATTGGGAAGGGAAGGGAGGCAGAAGCTCCAAAAATGGTCACCCAGTTTTTCTAATAGCTACAGGAAAGGTTCTATCTCTGACAAGTTTTTCTTCACTACCCAGGGATTCTAGGTCAGTAATTGTTTGGAAAGCAACATGTTAACTGTCACCTCTGTTCCTGGATTTCTGTTTCTAGTCTACAAATTACAGCAGTCTTAGTTTAGTTGGCCTGCAACCATGAGACAGTGTCAAAGCCAGAGTCATTCCTAAATTAGATCCATGTAAAAGTCTAAACAATGAGAAGGGAACTGGCATTTTTGTAGGGTCAGAAGGAAAGGAGAAGAAATGTCAGTGGGAGGAAAGGGCCAAATCAAACTATTCCTGCTTTGTAGAGTCTGAGGTAGGATATACAGGGAGCTGCAAGGGATCAGGGAGAACGAGGTTAGGGGCAAGAAGAAAGAGAAGTGTATCAGTTTGTCTAAGGCAAATTTCTCTCCTTTCCCTAGCAAGGGGAAGTGTTTAAGCCAAATTAATTTTCTTTTTTCTTTTCTTTTCTTTTCATGCCTTTCCTTTTCTCTTCTCTTCTCTTCTCTTCTCTTCTCTTCTCTTCTCTTCTTTTCTTTTCTTTTCTTTTCTTTCCTTTCCTCTTTTTTTCTTTTTTTTCTTTGGGGGGGGGTTGGGAGAACAAGAAGAGGTCCACTTCTTTGGGAAGAGTTTTTATCTAAGACCTAAGCTATTGCCATCATAGACTAAATTAGTCATACCAAGGCCCCAGGTCCCAGGGAGGATAGTTGGGAAAATAGGAAGACTATAGTATATCATGGGATCACAGATCTAGAGCTAGAAGGGACCTTAAAGGTCATCTTTTCCAACCCCCAGAAACTGAATCTCTGAGAAATTAAATGACTTGCCCAAAGTACACAGGTAATAATTAGCCAAGGTGGGATTCAAATCCAGATTCTCTGACTTCTGAACTAAAGCTTTTTGCATAGTACTGTATTTACATCCTTCAATCATTCTTGCATTTGTTCATTCATTAAACAAGCACTTAAGCTCATCCAATGTGCAGATACTGGGCATACAAAGTCAAAATCAAAGAAGCTTCTACCTTTAAAGAATTTAGATTCTATTGATGACAACTGGTGTACATATAAATAAATAAATATTTGAATTTCATCCCTCCCCTTCATCCTTCTTCCAGGAACTTTGGACTCTGCCCCTTGACTCTGGGATCTTATAGGTAAGTTTGTCTCTTATCTTGCCTGAAATCAGACTTCCACATCATGTCTGGCCATTTCCAAATAGTGACACTTTGTCATTACCCAACTTCTTTCTAGTTCCTTTTTTGTATTGTCTTCCCTTGTTAGATTATAAACTTTTTGAGAGGCAAGGACTATCTTGTCTGTTTATATATGTATTCCGAAGCCCATAGTGAACTTGGCACATAGTAAACACTTAGAAATTATTTTTCCTTCTTCCCTTCCTCTTTCCTTCCTTCCTCCTTCCTCCCCACCTCATTGTCTGTCTCTGTCTCTCTATCTCTCCTTTATCTCTCCCTTCTCTCTGACTCTCTCTTTTTCTCTCTTTCTCTCTTTGTCTCTCTCTTCCTCTGTCTTTCTCTGTCTCTGACTTTCTTTTTTCTTTCAAATGCTCAATTTGTGATTTCATGGATATAAGGAACTTCCTTTGAGCAAATCCTAATGTAGATCAGCACCTTCTGTGATGCTTAGAGAACTGCCTAGAGCCACTAAAAAGTTAAATGACTTGTCCAGATCACATAGCCAGTGTACGTCAGAGGCAAGATTTGGCCATACTACTTCAGTAAGAAATACACACAAGGAGCAGGGCACTGGCAAACAGAGGGGATGGAGAAAGGCTCTGAATGGGAGCTAGAATTTTGAGATGAAGAGATGGAAAGAATACATTCCAGGTAGGAAGGGCGACAGCCTGTGCAAAGACAGAGAGATGAGAATGGTAATTTTGTATATGAGGAAAATCCAAGAGGCCATTGTGGTCCTAAGGCAGAGTATGAAGTAGAGAGAGGATAAGTGTAAGCCTCAAAACATAGGCTGAAGCCTTCCCTGACCTCGTAAAGCACTTCTGTCTGTCTAAACCATACTGGTTGGACTTTTACTACCTTGAATGGATAAGTCCTATTTCTGCAGCCTGTCTGAGAGCTCCTGGGGGCAGGGACCATTGTTTCTCCTTATTGCATCTGGCTAGGGGCATAAGAAGCACCATCCAGTGGATGCTCCTTGAATTAAAATGTGCCTCTTGTGGGGCCTTCCTTCTCCTCGCAGTTCTGGTGGTGATCATGTTGAGCAATTTATGACTGAGATCATTACGAAATAGTTAGCAAAATTACAGTTCAGTTTAATGGATGGACATTAATGCCAATTAGGCCTAGCAACACTGATGGCTGCCACGTCCATGATATCTTCTTGGGAGAGAATAGTTACGTTCTCAGGAAGTCCCTGTACCTGTGACTTTTCTAGCATCTTGTCACTCACACCATCACAGACAGAAATAGTTCAGCACCATCAGCAGCCAAACGACTTGTTTCCATACCAGATTTGGCTCAGGGCTCTGCTGTCTCAGACATCTCACCAGGGCCCTAGCATCTGGCTCATCCTTCACAGATTCCGGCACATCCTTTGCCCATCCTTTCTCTTTTCCTGGTCCTCATTGGGAATCCAGCCATATGTCCAGATTGTTGAAGGTAAGAAAGGAAGGAAAGAGCTTTCTACTATAGTCTTGGGGAGACTCTGTAAAGCACAAATCCAGTAATGTCTCCTCTCATTCAGGCATTTTGGTTGCTAAAATTTAGCCAGAAGCTATGATTTCTGACTACAAATTCAGTGTAGTACATTGGAAAGAGTATTAGCGGTAAACGCAGAGAACCTGGTTCAAGTCCTACCTCTGACACTGCCTTTGTGACCTTGGGCAAATTACTTAGCCTTTTGGGTCTCAGTTTTCTCATCTGTAAAAGGAGATTGAACTAGTAGCATCTGAGGTCCCTTCCAGGTCTAGAGCCATGGTCTTATGATTCAAATCAACAAGCATTCTTTTCATTGTCCATTTTTCACAAAGTCCAGTCCAGTGAGTTTCTGGGCACATCACCTTTGTCTTCAGACAAGGACATTTTTGCTGTCAGACAACAGATAATAAATGGTATCAGGAGTGGATAGTTTCTCAAACAAATTTGATTCTAATATCTTAACCAACCAAAAAAATTTCAAAGGTAAAAGAGACTTTAGAGATCACTGGCCCTATCCCCTTATTTCACAGATGAAAGCCCAGACTAGTGAATAGATTAACCCAATATCACAGTTAGTGGCAAAGCTGGGATTAGAACTCAGCTCTGTTGATTCCTGCTTTTTTGTACATTCTATTGTATCACACTAATTATTAGACTATCTGGCTTCTACAGGATGCTGACTTTATGTGTCTTTCTAGGGTGTTTCTCAACTCCAAACAAATTTTCCTATTTGGCCCTTAAAATTCTTATTAAACTATTGACATTTAAATACATGCAACTCTTGGCACCATATTTAAACTTTTTATTTAATTAATTAATTTAGAATATTTTTCCATGGTTACATGATTCATGTTCTTTCCTTCCCTTCTTCCCTCCCCCTTCCTAGAGCTGATGAGCAATTCCACTGGGTTTTACATGTGTCATTGTTCAAAACCTATTTTCACATTATTACTATTTGCAATAATGATCATTTAAAGTTAATATCCCAAATCATATCCCCATTGAACTATGTAATAATTAATATTTTTTTCTGTGTTTCTACTCCCACAGTTTTTCCTCTGAATGTGGATAGGGTTCTTTCTCTTAAGTCCCTCAGAATTGTCCTGGATCATTGCATTGCTGCAAGTAAAGAAGTCCATTACATTCAATTGCTGGCACCATCTTTGAAAGACTCCCCCAAAGCTGTGCTCTCTCCTATTGGAGAAGATTGGACATCACTTCAAAGACCCTGCCTCAGTTTATGGTACCATCTAACTCTTCTTATTTTACAGAATGAATCCACAAAGCAGAACAAGATCAAGCACCAGACAAGGCTAGGGCCCAACTCCAGTGGTCAAGGGTACCATAGCAAGGATTACTAATGGGTCAAAGGCACAGCTGATATTGAAAGAGCTCTCTGAACTTTTCATCTCCCACCTATCCTGGAAAGGGTTATGACTAAGCTCACTTATAAAAACTCAGTCTTTAGGCTTTTAAGTAAATATATCATCTCTATGAGTAATATAAGCAGATTATAAAGAAGGCAGAATTACTCAGTTCCTGTTTCATCTATATTCTATACTAAGGAAAATGGTTTTCCAAGTGGAAAGATAGAGCTTAAATGAAAGGGAGGTAACTGGATCCCAAAATAATTAAGGAGGAAGTTAACCCTATTAAGATAAAACCATGTCCAATTCCAGACATATGAATAATATAAAAGGATACTGAAAGAGCTTAAAAGAACATGATCGTAAACTACTTTTGATCCTCCTTGGGAAATTGTAGAAAAGGAGAAAGGCACCAGAAAACAGGGCTACCCGGTGTTCTCCTGATTTTCAAAAAGTGGAAAAAATATGTGAATTCAAAAAACTGCAACCAACAAGTTTAATGTTAATCCCTAGCCATCCTTATCATAGATTAGTAAACAGATGGTTTACAGGAACTTAGAAAAGAAAGCAGTGATCAGTAGGAGCTAGTGTGTGTTCATCAAAAGCAAAGTCATGCCAAATTTGTCTCCATTCCTTTTTTTGATAGGATAAGTAGGTCACCTGAGTAAAGAAAGTAAGAAAGGCTTTATTAAGCTCCTACTATGTGCCAGAAATTGTGCTAAGTACTTTACAAATATCTCATTGATCCCCACAAAACCCTGGGAGGTAGGTGCTTTTATTACCCTCATTTTACAGTTAAAGAACCAGTGATTAAATGATTCACACAAGGACATAACAGCTAGGAAATGTCTGAAGCTAGATTTGAACTCAGGTATTCCTGACTTCAGGTTCAGTACTATATCCACTGATCCACCAGCTGCCCAAGACTGACATAAACATAGTCTAATGCATAGTAAGCATTTAATAAATATTTGATGAATTCTAAATATAAAATATACGATAAGGCATTTGACAAAATCTTTCATGATACTCTACGGACAATATCAAAATATATGGGCTATCAGGGGTCGGCAATGTATGGCTCTCGAGCCATATCTGGCTCCACCTCCCCACCGGCCAGTCCGGGCAGAGCCCCAGGATGTGCCCCAGGGGGCCCTTCAGCCCCCACCCCATATTCCACCGCCTTCCGCCTCCATCCTCCTCCTTCCGCAGGCGTTTATGGCTCTCACGGCCAAAAAGGTTGCTGACCATTGGGCTAGATGATAGGAAGATTCATATCTAGTTAAACAGCTCTATCCAAAGTATATAATGGATTGATGTTAACCTGGAGATCAGTCCCCAGAAGTCTTCTCAGAAGTCTATCCTTGGGCTTTTAGCATTCAATGTTTTTGTCAATAACTTGGTCGAAGACATAAATGTTCTGTTTATCAAATTTTCGAATGACATAAAACTGGTAGGGATAGACAACATGATGGATGATAGGATCGGGAATCAAAAAGATCTCAATAGGGTGGGATGGTGGGCCAAAACTAACAAGATGAAATGTCATAGGGAGAAACATAAGGACTGTCATTTAGATCCTGAAAAATCAATTACACAAGTGAGACCCGGCTTGGCAGTAGTTCATGTGAAAAGGACTTGAGAAGAAGGGGTTGAATTATTTTGCCATAAACTCAATATCAGCCAACAGTGTAACGTGGCCAGAAACACTGAAAATTTGGAGCAAGATCAATAATAATAAGATGTCCAGACTATTTTGAATTGGGCCCAGTCACAGGTCAACGCAGTGTACATTGGATTGCCTTAACTTGGGACCAATGGCATTTTAGAGCAGTGAGTTCATGCAAGAATTCATCCAGTGATCAACACGTGTGATGGGGAGGGGGGGTGTTAAATCACAACTGTAGAACTGCCTTTTGTTTTGGGTTCTACATTTGACAAAGAACAGGGACAAGATTGAGCCCATTCAGAGTAGAGTGACCCGTTCAAATCTGGCCTCAGACACTTCCCAGCTGTGTGACCTTGGGCAAGTAACTTGACCCCCATTGCCTACCCTTACCACTCTTCCACCAAGGAACTAATACACAGAAGTTAAGGGTTTAAAAATACAAAAACAAAAAAAAACCAGAGTAGAGTGACCCAGTGTCGTGAAAGAAATAGAAACCACATTGTAAGAGGCATAGTTGAAGGAAGCAGGGGCATTTCCCTTGGAGAAATGAAGATATCATTGAGGATGATTTTTCATTTCAAATATCCAGTTAATTGTCATGTGAAAAAGGAGTTGTACTTATCCTGACTGGAACCAGAGAATAGAAGACTATATACAAGGAGCCACTATTAGAAGTATCTAAAAACCCTTACCTTCTGTCTCAGTATCAATTCTAGTACATAAAAGCCATAAGGGGTAGGCAATGGATGACTTACCCAGGATCACACAGCTAAGTGTCTGAGGCCAAATTTGAACCTAGGACCTTTTGTCTCCAGATTTGGCATGCTATTCATAGTGGTAGTGCCCCCAGGGTCCCATTATTGAACAAACAGAGGATGCCCAGGTCAGGAAAGGTGGCCAACCAGAAGCCCAGCCTCATCCCCAGGCCAGAGCATCCTGGCAGTCACATCTCAGAGGCAGCAAAGTTTGGTAGAAAGAATAATGGATATTGAAGTCATAAATCATAGATATAGGATTGGGAAGGACTTAGTGATTATCTAACCACAAGATTTTACCAATAAGAAGCACAAAGGAGTGAAGGTACTTGCCCAAGGTCACTCAGATATTAAGGGGCAGCACCCAGTTCCTCTTAATCCAAACCCAAGATTCCTTCTACTCCATCCATTACCAGAAATTGCTGCTCTGCCACTTGTGACCTTGGATAAGTTGCTTACTCTCTGTGGGCTTCACTTGTTCCTCTGCAAAAGGAAATGGTTCTTTGAGATGGTACTAGATATTCTTGAAGTTACCCTCCAATTCTCTGCTCAAAATTCTTTGTAGTGACTTCGAAACCAAGAAAAACACAGACTGGAGAAAGGGTTTCTATAAACTCTTCTTTTTTAGGAAGCTCTGAAGGACATGGTTCTCACTTCCTAATATATCCAGGAAGGAAAATGACAAGATTTCATCATCAAAAAGACCCATTTTCTGTCAGTCAGTCAGTCAGTCTGTCTGTCTGTGTGTCTCTGTCTCTCTGTCTCTATCTGTCTCTCTGTTTGTCTCTGTCTCTGTCTCTCTCCTTCTCCCTCCATCAACCTTCCCCCTCCTCTTCCTCTCTCTCTCTCTCTCTCTCTCTCTCTCTCTCTCTCTCTCTCTCTCTCTCTCTCTCTCTCTCTCTCCCCTAACAGATTGGAAACTGGCCACTTTGTAAATAGATGCTCTTACAGCCTGTCAGAGATGTCACAAAGAAGTGTGACAGATTTTTAAAAATCTGACACGGGGGCAGGGCTGGTGTCTGCAGATGAAAAATGTCGACTTGGTTCTTGCTCCTTCTTCACATCTGTGCCTAGCTCTCCAAGTGCAACCCCTGCTCTAGATTCCTGTCCTCTATTTCCCTGCACAGCACCTGTCCTAGATCCCTGTTGTTCCATCATTTGACAGATGAGGAAACTGAGGCCTAAAGGAATGAAATAATTTGTCTTGGGGAATAGAGTAATGATGGTGGCAGAGGCTTAGAAGTTTGCAGGGACCAGCAGCAGACTCAGGAAGCTAAAAAAAGGACTATAAAACAAGACACTTTTCCCTCCTGGGAAGGGACAGTTATATAGCTAGTAATGTGAATAGCAGGCAGTTTCCTCAATGGGATGGTGGGAAATAAAAGACTCTGGAAAGGGTCCTCCTTTCCTAATACAGCTCCCTCATCTTCTGGCAAGGGTATATGAAAATCCCTCAGGAACACTTCATTCCTTTGTGTTAAAATCTTACCCCTGGTTAAGATGCAAATCATCCCAGGAGTGGGAAGTCATAGAATTATTATCCGCCTATCACTCCTGAATATCTTGGCAGGAATAAATCTGTCAGATTCTTTCTAATGGGACAGTATGCTGAGAGGGTATTTGAGACAAGAGGGATTGTCTTTGGAATGAGGGAGAAGTAGAATAAGACCCAAGACCTAGGGCACTTGAGAGAAGCCTAGACATGGGAGCTTGGGAGAGGAGGCACCAAGGAGGAAGAGAGGCTCTTAGAGGGGAAGACAGACTCTACCAAAGTCATCACATTGCTACCCATTGGGCTGAGCCTGCCTGCAACCCAAAGGAATGGATGGATTGAAAGCCCTAACTATGGACACTAGTCTAGCTCTAGTCCTAATGAGCCACTGTGGCCTTGGAAACATCACTTAGCAGTGTAAGATAGGAGCTTTAAAGCTGAAATAAAATAACAAAAATGATCCTTCAAGTTAGCATTTATGTAATGCTCAAAAGTCTGCAAAGCATTTTATATGTTACCTTATTTGATCCTCACAATGACCCTGGGGGTAGGTATTGTTATTATTTTCCCCATTTTACAGATGAGGAAACCAAAGTGGAGAGAAGTTGGATGACTTGTTGAAGGTCTCATAACTAGTAAGTGTATGAGGGAGGATTCAAACTCACTTGATTCACTGTCTGAAAAGGACTTCAGAGTTCATCTAATCCAGCCACTTTATCTCATAGGTAAGGAAACCAAGGACCAGAGAATTAAAGTGACTTGTATAAGGTCACACAGGTATGAAGGGACAGAGTCCAGATTTGAATATAAGACTTTACATCCAGACCACTTTCCATTGTAGCGGACTGGCTTGTCCTGAACCTCAGTTTCCCCATCTATAAAATGAAGAGATTGGGGTAGATGAGCTCTAAGGTCCCATGATGCTCTCCCAGGGTTTGGGTGGAAGGGAGCTCTTGGCCTGTGCAGTCTTTAATACTCCCTCTGTAACATCTCTGGCTCTCTCACACCTAGCTCCCTCTCTGTCTCTCCTTCTCCCAAGAACTGTCTTCAGTTTTTATTCCCGGGCCGGCAGGCGGGCAGCGTGACAAGCATACTGAGAGAACATGCTGCCGATTAGCCGCAGGCCTGTCAGGCCCAATTACATCTCCACGGAAGCTGACAGTAGCTTTTGTCAAGTCTCCTGTGCACATCCTCCTCCCCTCACCCACCAGCCATCCCTTTCCCTCCCCCGACCAGCCTTAAGCACCCTAAGCTAATTGCTCCAGACAGTGAAACGTCTTCATTTGGCTCCAGCAGGCAAAGTTTTCCCCCCAGGAGGTAGAGGGGAAACCCCTCCACCCCAGCACCTCCTCATCACTCCAGCCACAACTGCTCTAGTCAGTTCTTGGATCCTCAGCTTCTTTTTTTTTTTTTTTAATTTGTACTCTCTGAATTAGAATCAATACTCGGTATAGGTTCCAAGGCAGAAGAGCGGTGAGGTCTAGGCAATTAAGGTTACATGACTTGGCCAGCATCACATTGCTAGGAAGTGTCTGAGGCAAAATCTGAACCCAGAGCTTCCCATCTCCAGGTCTGGCTTTCTAACCACTGAGTCATCTAACTGCCCCCACATCCTCAGATTCTTGTAGCACCAAGGACAGCGTTTTCCAAGACCTCAGTGCTCTGGAGCAGGGCTGGTTAGTCATGATTTGTAGAGTCAGCCTATATGTCGCCTAACCTTATCCAGACTGAAATTCCTCACCTGTACCATTTGCCAGGTAGAGGAAGGCAGGATGTTTTAAACAGTCTGGTCTCGTATTTCTTTTCAGTTCTAAATCTATGATCATATGATTTCTTTAGCAGGGATTCTTAACCCACTTGGACCATAATCCATACCTCTGTGGACAGTCTTCTTAAGATTCTGTGTCCCAAATAATTTACTACCTGATGGTCAACCTTCTGATGATGAGCTACCCATGTTATAGGATCCATTAATGTCGAATGAATGAATGAATGAATGATTAGAGGTTTTCCTATGGAAAAAGAATGAGATTTGGAGGCAGAGGATCTAGGTTCAAATCCTATCACTGCCCCCTTACAAACTGTATGATTTCAAGCAAGTTGCTTTAATTTCCCAAGCCTCACTTTCCTGATCTGGAAAGTAAAAAGTTTGAATTAGAAGGCTTTGGAGGTCTCTTCTAATTCTTAATCTATTATCCTATGAACCCATGGAAAACTGTCTTTCTCCTTTTCTATGAAAGCCCTTGATCCTATTTTTTGCAAACTTTTCTAGCAAATTGTTCCCACTGTCATCATCATTCATTTATCATCAGTCTTTCTCATCTACTGTACTTTTCCCCATTCCCAACAAATGTAACCATGTCTCCCTCATATTTAAAAATAACTAATTTGATTTGACCATCCCTTCTAGCTATTGTCTAATATTTCTCCTCTCCTTGGAGGCTAAGAAAATCACCTACAATCTGTCCCTCTTCTTCCTCTTTTCTCTCTCATACTTCCAAATCTCTCACTTCTAAATATCCCTCAATCTGACTTCCAAATTTGTTATTCAACTAAAACTGTCTTTGCCAGCATTACTAATGACCTCTAATTGCTAAATCTAATTGCCTATTTTTAAATCCTCCTTGATTTTTCTGTGGCATTTGTCATATTGATCCTCTATCCCTTTCTGGTTATTCTGTCCTCTTTAAGTTTTGTTTTGTAAAATTTCTATCTTCTGGTTCTTAGCCTCACTTTCCAGCTACTCAATATTCTTTGATGGTTTTTCATCAGTGCTCATTGAAGTCATGTCTTCTATCCACCGATTTTCTCCCCAATGGTCTAATCTATACCTTTTTACTCTGTTCTATCTCACTTGGTGAATTCATCAGTTCCTATTGGTTCAATTATCACCTCCATGCAAGTGATTCCCAGACCAACGTCTCTTCTAAACTCCAGTTATGTATCTCTGATAGTTTCTTGGATATTTCAAACTGGATCTCAAACTCAACATGTCCAAAACAGAACTTTCTTTCTCTTCTAATTTATCCTGCTTCTAAAGGTTTTTATTACTAGTACCACCCTTCTGCCAGTCACACCAGCCCACAAGTGTGTTATCATCTTTAATTCTTCACTCATTTACCCCATATGTCTAATCCATTTCCAAATCTTGTTGTTTCTTTTAAAATATTTATTTATTTTAGTTACATGTAGAAACATTTTTTCCTTGTTTACATCTGGTTTATCCTTTGATTTAATTGATTGATTTAATGCAGAGTCCAGGTAAGCTTAACTCATATATAAATGAGGAAATTGAGTTCAGGAAAAAGAAGGCTTTCTTTTTACCCCCAAAGGATACATAGTGGCACTCAAGCCTAGAGTTTAGATCTTTTGGCTCTCATTCAGTACTCTGCATAGTATGCTATTAGGTGAGGCCACCCAGCAAAAATCTTTCCCAGGCCAGGAAAAGATGGATAGTTAGATGTTGATGTTGATGATGATGATGTTGCTATTGATGATGCTGATGATGTTGTTGATGATGTTGGTGGTGGTGATGTTGTTGATGTTGCTTATGACATTGATGTTGATGATGTTGTTGAAGGTGATGATGTTGATGAAGATGATGTTGTTGATGATGTTGTTGATGATGATGACGTTGATGATGTTGATGTTCATGTTGTTGATGCTGTTGATGACATTGATGTTGATGATAATGATGATGATGATCATCGAATTTGGAGCTGGAGGTTTTTCTTCCATTTGAACCTTTCTGACCTTTCCCACTGTAATGATTAAAATTTTCTTGGAGACTGACTCCAACCTCTTCCATTGTATTGGTCTTCTCCCCTCCACCACCCATGGACTTCTTTATGAAATATAAAATTACCCCATTTTATTTCTTTTTCCATTTCTCTTAGTATTATCCTTTTTTACCCCTACTTTATATATATTTGACATTTCATCCTATAAAGTTTGTCACTATTCCCTCTAAGTATACTTCTTCTAGCTACCCTGATTATAACAAATTTTAAACCCTTACTCTCCATCTTGGAGTCAATAGTGTGTATTGGCTCCAAGGCAGAAGAATGGTAAGGGTGGGCAATGGGGGGTCAAGTGACTTGCCCAGGGTCACATAGCTGGGAAGTGTCTGAGGCCAGATTTGAACCTAGGACCTCCTGTCTCTAGGCCTGGCTCTCAATCCACTAAGCCACCCAGCTGCCCCTGATGATAATAATTTTTAAGAGTTACCAATATCATCTTTTCTTATAGGAATACAAATGGTTTGAACTTATTGGGTCCCTTAAAAAAGTTGTTTGTTTGCTTTTTCCTTTTCTTAATTACCTTTTGGGGATTCTCTTGAGTTCTGTGTTTGGGCATCAAATTTTCTGTTTAAGTCATGTCTTTTCCTTATGATTGCTTGAAAGTCTTCTATTTTATTAAATGACTATACTTTCTCCTGCAAGAATATAGTCAATTTTGCTGGGTAGTTGATTCTTTCTTGTAGGCCTAGTTCCCTTGCTTTCCAGAATATCATATTCCATGCTTTCCAGTTCTTCAGTGTGGATGCAACCAGGTCTTGTGTTATCCTAACTATGGTTCCATGGTAACTGAATGGTTTCTTCTTAGCCACTTGTAGTATCTTTTCATTGGTCTAGTAGTTCTTGACTTTGACTATAACATTCCTGGGCATTGTCAATTGGAGATTAAATGCAGGAGGTAATCTGTGGATTCTTTCAATCTCCATTTTTCTTGTTCAAGAATGTCAGAGCAGTTTTCTTGGATAATTTCATGTAGAATGATGTCTAGACCTTTTCTTTTGTCATGAATTTCTAGTAGTCAAATAATTCTTAAAGTGTCTCTTCTGGATCTATTTTCCAGGTCTATGGTTTTATCAATGAAGTGTTTCATATTTTCTTCAATTTTTTCATTCTTTTGATTTTGTTTTATAGACTCTTGCTGCCTTGTAAAGTCATTTGCTTCTAGTTGTTGTATTCTAATTTTTAAAGACTGAATTTCATCCCTGGCTTTAGTGTCATTCTTTTCCTTTTGGTCTGTTTTTCTTTGTAGGTCATCTTTCACTTTGCCTTATTTTCAAGCTGTTCAATTCTGGCTTTCAAGACACTATTTTCTTGATTTAGTTCATGTGCCTCTGTTTCCAGATGACTTGTTTTGCTTTTTTAGTTCTTTTCCCAATTGTCTTCAGTCTCTCTTAATTGTTTTTTGAATTGTGTCTTGAGTTCTTCCAAAGCCTGAGTTCAATTTGCTGGAGTTTCTGTATTTTTGCTTGGTCCTGTGTTCCATTTTCTCTCTGTTAATTACCTGAATAGAAGCTGTCAATTGTAATTTCTTTTTTCTTTTTCTGATGTTTACTCATATTTTTTCCTTCTTTCCCCACTGTCATTGGCTGTAATCTTGCTCCTCTATATATTTTCTGGATTTGTGGGTTTGGACTATTCTGCCCTGAAGCAGCTTCTTCTCTGTTCTGTCAATTGACTAGATTAGGCTGATGGAGTATTAATGAGCCCTGAGGTCAGATCTTCCCCAGCTGGCAGCAGAAGCTAAAGGTGTAGGTGAAGGTATTGAGGACGAAGGGAGCTGTGCTTCCTGCCCTGTTAGCGTGGTATTTTGTTGTGGTTGTAGCCTTTGCCCGGGGATCCCATTCAGCAGGATTCTTATGCAGCTCATAGCACAGTTGGTGGGTTAGGGGTGTTGGAGATTGAATCTTGCTGCTTCTACCTTTACTGTTTATCTCCTATAAGTCCTCTTCTCTCCACTTATAAAGCCACATTCATATTCAAGTCATCAGTATCTCTCACTTGGACTATTGCCATAACTTTCTAACTAATTTCCCACCCTCAAGTGCAGTCTATCATCCATTCAGCTGTCAAGGTAATTTTCCTAAAATATAGGACCAACCATGTCACTGTCCTGCTCAATGAGCTCCAATTCTCCCTATCAACTCCAGGATCAAATATAAAGTTCTCTATTGTATTTTTCATAATTTGAGCCCTTCCAAAATTCCTGGCAGGTAGATGCAGCAGTGGCTAAAGTGATGGACTTGGATCAAGAAGGCCTGAGTTCAAATTTGGTGTCAGACACTTACTTAACTGTGTTTCCCTTGGCAATTCATTTAGCCCTATTTGCCTCAATTTCCTCCTTTCTAAATTGATCTGGAGAAAAAATGGCAAATTACTCTAGTATATCTGCCAAGAAAACCCCAAAATGATATCATAAAGACTCAAACATGACTGAAATAACTAAACAATAATAAAACTTCTGGCCTTCTTATACTTTACTCTCCTTCACATTATCTATAATCTAGCAACATTACCCTATTTGTAGTTCCTAAAATATTATGTTCCATCTCCCTTCTCCATGTCTTTGCAAGGGTGGTCCCTCATTTTTGGAATGCTCTTACCTCAGTCTCTTAGTTTCTCTGTCTTTCTTTAGGCTCAAATAAAGTCCTACCTTCTGTAGGAGGATTTTCCCTGTCCCCTCAACGATAAATGTCTTCCCTTTTCAGATTATCTTAATCTATTATCTAACCTAATCATGTAGTTTAAATCTATTAATACTTAAAACTTCATCAAGACCTTTGGGATACCCTAGATATCTTCTATGTACTTAATTGTTTATGTACTGCCTCTCCCACTAGAATGGAAGCTCCTTGAGGGTAGGAATTATCATTTACCTTTTTTTGTATCCCCAGCACTTAGCACTTAAAGCCTGGAACATAGTAAGTAAGCACCTAAAAAGTTATTGACTAACTTATTCTCTTGGTTGTGAAACCATTTGTTCTCTGATCCCCAACCACCCTACTGGGAATTAATTAAATATTGGGAGCCACCATTTTATGGACTAGAAATGTGTGTGTGTATGTGTGTGTTTAAGTGGGTAGCCACTTTAATAAGGACCCAAAAAGGGGCTTCTTTCCCCCAAATATCTCTCCTTCCTGCCTTTCACAGAGCCTAAAATCCCCTCCTTAGACCTCCATTCCTTTGGATCTTGAATTTTTTAGCTTCTATGAATACAGAAATGTACCAGGGAAGGCTCAGACATTTAAAATCATAATCAAAACCCAATATCTTAGTAAAAATTAGCTGGCAGCCAACTGGAAGGGACCACAAAAGGGGGTGATACATAGTTTGGGCAGAAAGTGGGAGAAATGAGTATGGTAGAAAGAATGAAGGTGAGACTCCAAATTCAACTTAGACTTCTGATACTTCAAGTGCCTATAATTTCATTAGCATGGATATGTCCTCTACCAGTGCAGATTCTTATACCTCCCCATCCCACATGAGTACTTGTGGCCTGAAATCTTTATCAGCCAATGGCCGTCCTTTAGGTGGTGAGCCTTGCCATAGATGGGTAGAGCTCTCAACGTGAATTCAAGAAGACATGGATTCAAATCCTTTTTCAAATACTTACTAGGCATATGATTCTTGGCAAGTCAAGTAACTCCTCTCTTAGTCTCAGTTTCCCTGTCAGTAATATTATCAGTTGAGAGTAATAATATCCATAACAGTGTTGTGAAGATCAAATGAGATAATATGCATAACTCTCTTTGCACTATGTGTGTTATTTATGATTGCACTTGTTGTTAATTAATCTGGTTCTCTGAGATTCATATCTATCTCATCAATCTATTATATCATGCCCAAACTAGAAGAATTTCCAGCTTGGTCAGTAGCATGTATCAGACTTTAACTCTTTTCCAGTATAGCCTTCAAGAACTCAGGGTTATTCCTTCAACCCATCCTCCAACTATGAATTAAATTCAACAAGATGAATGAGACCCAGCCCACAAGAGGCTGCTTGCCCTCTACCTCCTAATTGCTAGTTACAACTCTGCACAAACACAGATTCTTGGGAAAGCAATGAAGAATTAGCTTGCCTTGCTTCCAAACAAAAGAGAATCCAAATAACTCTCCAATCTCTTCAGCTTCAAAATTCATTACATGATCTTTGTTTACCCTTAAGCCCACTCCACTCTCACTAAGGATGTCTTGGTTGGAGGGAAATTGCTTTGCTTCAGCAAATATTGAAATGAGTTTGCATTGCCTAAAAACACATTGACTAAGAGATGGGGAGGAAGGGAGAAAAGCAGTCAGAAACATCCTGGGCACCAGAGGAAGACCACTTGGAGATTTGAATTTGCAATGAACAAGACACATGTGACTAATTGATTATTAAATCTACTTGTCTTTCTTTCTCTGTCTGTCTGTCCGTCTTTTGGCTTGTCTATATCTGTTTTTCTATGTCCATTCATCTATTTTTCTTCCTATCTGTTTGCCTGTCTATTTGGTAGCTTATCTAGAGCTGTCTTTCTTTCTTCTTCTTTAATCAGCACCATGATATGTACACTTATCCTAGTTGAATGTAAGCTTCCTGTGGGTAAGGGATGTTTTAAATTTTGTCTTTGTATTTCTGGAACCTTAGACATGATCATGGACACAGGGATAGAGACAAGAACTTGATCTGCAGTTTCTTTAATATAGGAAACACCCAGATGAGAAAAACTCCCCTACCAATACAGGTCAACAGCTTCTCTGCAACTTACAGGCTTAGAGAAGTGGTTCTTAATATTTTTTGCTCTGAAAAACCCTTTCAGCAACAAATTGTGCTGGGAATCCCCAGGGTAATTTAATATACTACTCATAATATTCTTTTAGATTTATTCATTAATTGCTTACATAACTACAGTAATAACTTTTGCATAAAAAGTTCCAAATTAAAATTTATATTATGAAATCATAATTTATAAAATTTTATTCTCCCAATAATTATGAAAACTCTAAATATAAAATTTAAAACTCTAATTATAAAATAAAAACAAATATTTTATGTGGAACCTTCTGTAATAATTAAAAGAAGCAAAACAGCAAGTCCTCATATGCTCATTATTATCTGGAAGACTTGATAATAAATTTCATTTTTTATCAATTTTATTGAACATACATAATATTTTTAATACAATAAGTTACAACTTGGAAGTTGTTTAGCAAATATGGTAATCATATATAAATTTAATTTTGATGTTGGGCTTTTTTACTAGAACAAAGGTTTGCAATATTTGGCTCAACCCCAGGCAAACAGAGCCTTAAATTTGGTTCAGCATCAAGTTTATTTCCATATTTTGATTTAAAACAAGAATAAAATAAAAATACTCACTCACACAAACATGCTGTAGAAAATAGTAGGATAATTTTACAAGCTTTAATTCTGCAAGATAGAAATTTGTTTTAAAAAAAATTTAACCACCTCATCAATTGAAACTAAACAATTAGTTACAATATAAAATATTTGTGACAAGTGCTATATTAAGTGATAAATGTACTTAAAGTTCTAATGCATTCATTACTTCACTTTTAACAAAGTTAATATACAGACTAACCTTTGAAAGGAAAGAATCTCTTCACATATGGATTTCTTCTCTTCTTTCACAGCATGCTGGCTATAATTTCACAAAATTTCTACCAAATGACTGGCCTATGCTATCAAATAGTTCACTTGAAAATCTTCTTGATAGAAGAAGAATAATATTATTGGAGTTTATGCCACAAAGCAGTCTTAATGATGCAATGACATGAAACATAATGTTTGTTTCTGCAGAGTATTTATGATGTTTGGTGTTGCTTTCAAAAAGGCTTGAGATGAGCATGTTGCTCTGAAGGAATACAAAAGATCATAACATCTTGAAAATTTGATCAAACAACTTATAAGACATAATTTCAGAATAACAAAGGGGAACAAGCAGTTTTTCTGGTGCAATGTACAGAATGCAAGGATTATGCATGTGCATAATGGTATGCACATGGATCTGACCATCTGTTAAGATTCAGTTTGAATTTGAATGTCAAACCCATGAAGTGGTTTGGAAACAATTTGATGACAATTTGAAAAACTTCAGGAACTTGTCATCATACTCTGTCAGAAGTAGCCTGTTTGATATAATTGATATGCAAATACCAAGTCATTGTGCACATAATCAGAATAATTTTCACTCACTGAAGAAACAAACCTAGAATGCTTCAAACATACACGTGCTTTTTGTTATCGAGGAAAAACATTTATAACATAATTGCCCATTTGTTCCATTAAAGAATCTGGATGGAGACTAGACTAGAGTGCATATGCAAGGTTTTCTCCAATAGTGGCATGGTAGCTAACCACATAGTAGGGTCAGTCCCAAACACATATGAAGGAGATCAAAGCAGGGTTCATTAGTCCAGGAAGGTATGCTGGCTGCCATATGCAGGTCAAGGTTTTCTTAGGAGATTGATCCTATCTCCTCCTTCATTTTATCTCATCTTAAAAATTAATGTATCTGGTAGATGAAATGGAAAATGGAACTTTCCAAGTTGCTGGGCACATGCACTTTGGAGAGAGGGAGAGAGAAAGAGAGAAAGAGAGAAAGAGAGAGAGAGAGAGAGAGAGAGAGAGAGAGAGAGAGAGAGAGAGAGAGAAAGAGAGAGAGAGAATGTTTTCTTCCTGCTTGCTATAGTGCTTGTATAAACAGAACCGCCTGATTTTTTTCAACCTCCCACCTCTCTCATCTGAATTGCATTAATAAATGGTTGGATTTTTTAAAATTGTTGTTTTAATTCTTGTTAACACTAGCCTTTGTCATGGTTGCATTAAGGAGTAAGAAGGGACATATGTACATTAAGATTAGGCAATGACTGGTTGCAGTAGAAGAGAAATAGATACAAAAGAAATCTTGACCCTAACAGCTAAGGGTGTTGGGCCATAGCAGCAATCAATTATAAAGTAAAAGAAAAAATCCCAGTGTGGACTAAGGCATAGTTTCAAATGCTGCCCTTCTTTCTACTGGGAGTCCTTTTCGTCCAAGTGTATATTGACAATTGTTGCCCTTTTATATGCTTTCTTGCTCAAGAAACTTTTCCATGTTTGCTTATTTAATTGTGTTTGCCCGAGACTAAAGAAAGTCTACCAAAGGACAACACTGGAAATGATCTGACCTGGTTTGGGGCTGTCCTACAACTCTGGGCCTTAGCTATTCTAAAATGACAAGTACTTCTTTTATGGTAGAAAGAAACTGGAAACAAAGTGGCTGCCCATCATTTGGGGAATGGTTAAGCAAAGAATGGCATGTGTTTCTCATGGAATATCACTGTGAAGAAATTATCATTGTGAGGAACTTGGAGAAATTTCGGATGACTTATTTGAAATGATACAAATAAAGCAGAGCCAGAAGAACAGTAAATACAATGAACAAATAACATAAATGAAAATAAAATGCATCAAAACTCAATTTATATGCAATAATCAATCTTATTGCTAGAAGACTGATGATGAGCACATTTGGCTATATACCCATGTGGATAGAGTACTGTATCTAAGGTCTGGATAACTTCATTTTAGATCCTACCTCAGATACTGACTAGCTCTGTGACTATAGACAAGCCATATAACCTCAGTCTGTTTCCATTTTCTCATTTGTAAAGTGGAGATAATATCTACATTTCAGGGCTGTTGTAAGGATGAAATGAGCTATTTGCAATAGGCTTCACAAACCTAAAAACACTATGTGAATTTTAGCTCTTATTATTATTCCCTTCACTCAGTAGGGAAGACAGGCTCAACTTGCAAGGTACAAAAGAGACAGAAGTGAGATCAGATATATTTACCTTAAGCAAGAGAAGAAAGATTGAGATCTTAGAGTAGATCCATAATCCCTTGCAAGCTCCAATGCTTAATGCTTCCTTCTGAAGAGACCAGCTGTGCCCTCTAAATTCCTACTTTATACAACCAAAAGAATCTAGCATGGCCAATTTGTGGGTAGAAAATGCTCTGCTCTCTCTAGGCAAGAATAGAAAAAAACTGAACTGCAATCATTGAAGCTACTACTGCTTGGGGGCTTGATGGAAGAATCTAAAGGGCTGAGAGCTAGTTGTATTTATCATAATCCTCATTTTGACTAAAATCTTTAGATGTTTTTTAAGTGGTCTTAAATCAAATACAGCAGGTAGAGGATGAATGGGGAAACTTCAAAAGAGTTGCCTTAGAAATAGACTGACAGATAAGAATTTCCTTTCCTTTGGCCCCCTCTTTAAAAAGTTTGCCCATGAATGCCCTAGATCAATTGAGAAAATGGGCACAATTCAGGAATGGGTGAGGATTGGATGACATCCTGCTGCTCTGAGAGACTGAGAAGGGGCATAGAGAGCTTTGTAGATATGTGCAGAGTTTTGCTCCCCTTCTGAGTAGTGAGTAAAACTACATCATAGAATGCCAAAGATGGGAAGGCATAAGAGATCATACAGTCCTACCCTTCCATTATATAAACAAGGAACCCAAGTCCAGGAGAGAAAAGTGGCTAGCCAACATGGCCATTTTCAACACTCCACCAATGGAAACGAAGTCTCCCTCTCTCTTGCCTTTCTCACTGCTCCATTTTCTTTCCATCATCAAATTCTTTCCCTCTCATGGAGGGGAAGATTCCATTTGGTCCTCTTACTCCAAAAGCCAACTTCAGAGGACCCTTCTAATGCTTATTGCAAACCATTCTTTGGACTGATCCAAGATAAGACTCTAAAATGGAGTGGCTTTGGGCTTGAGCATAAAGTGAAAGATTGGTGGTCTTTTAATATTTTTAAATTTAAGGACTCCTAAATTTCAGGTTTGAAATTCCATATGGATTCTCTACTGTGGGTTTTCCATTGCCTTTGGCCAATTATTTCTCTCATATCATTATCCCAGAATGCAGGCTTTTCTAGGAGACACTACAAATAAAGTCCTGGGACTCCTTTTTTTCTTCAATGGAGATGGGAGTTGAAGGGGAGGAGCTGGCAGTAGGCCAGTACCTGAGTCAGCAGGACTGGCTAATGCCCCAAAAGCTTTCACTGATTATAATCACATATCCTCCAGGCTCTGCAGCTGTGTGCTTCCAGACAAACACACTCGGGTACTCGCACACACATACACAGACACACACACACACACACACACACACACACACTTCTTATACACACATGCACAAAAGAATCTTTGAAAGGATTAATCAATGGTAGTCGGCAGTTGCTTGCCCATTTTCAACATTTCACCAATGGAAAGGATGTCTCCCTCTCTCTTTCCTTTCTCACTGCTCCCTTTTCTTTCCTTCATCGAACTCTTTCCCTCTCGTGGAGGGGCAGATTCCTGGTGGCATTATGTGGGTTTGATAATATAGAATATGAAAGCTACTGTCAACTTGTGGGGGGCTTCAGGGAAACATTTTCTTGTTGGAAGGATATGCTTACACAAGGCAGAGCTTCCCAAATGTGAGAAATT
The DNA here is from genome assembly GCF_016433145.1 of Gracilinanus agilis. Lineage (NCBI taxonomy): Eukaryota > Metazoa > Chordata > Mammalia > Didelphimorphia > Didelphidae > Gracilinanus > Gracilinanus agilis. Next base: position 678,392,425 of record NC_058131.1, read on the forward strand.
GGTGGTTCCCCAAATAGCTGACACTGAATATTACTAGACCTGGGGGTACTTAACACTGGAGGGGGCCTTGGAGATGATCTAATCCAAAAATCAGAGAATTTAATATTTAGAAGGTATCTCAGTGGCTATCAAGTCCTACCCATATACAAAGGAATCTTCTCTGTAGTATATATGACAAGTGCCCTTCTAGTCTCTATTTGAAACTCAAGGAAGAGAAATGCCTCTTCAGATAACCCATTCCCACTTTGGACTGACCTAATTATGATATCCTGTAACACTTTGATAATCAGCCTAAATGTACTTGTTTGAAATTCTTTGGTTCTTTAAGTTTAGTGGCAAACACATTTAGGGGCAATTACAATTCTCCTTCCACATAATATCCTTTGTAATGTTTGAAGACCAGTTCAATAATCATGACTTCTCCTTGAAACAAAGGAAAATACTGGAAATAGACTCAAAAAAGTCTTCTAGGAACAAGGAGTTGTAAAATGAATCCCCAATCCTCAATGCTTTCTACACTAAAGTCCCTTTCCTGTGGACCCATGAGTATTTGTGAAAGCATTCAGACTTTTGGAGGGATGTTTTAAATCAACTATTCTTCAACATCACTACAGTATTGATCAGTCAATAGAAAAGCATTTTATATGTGCCTACTATGTTTAAGAGACTAGGTGCTAGGAACACACATACAATGAATGAATCAATCATTGCTCCCAAGGAGTTGACATTCTAATATAGAAGACAAATATACAAATATACAATATACATATACATATATATGTATGTACATCTAGAGGCATAATAAAAACAAATAAGACACTTAAAATTAAGGGAGTTTAGGAGAGAGGGTCTTTTTAAAAAAGCTAATTAAAATCTGACTGGTGTTAATGGGAAGCACACTGGTGGGGGCTCATATGTTTCAGTGCTAAAAACTCAGCCCTTAACATTACTCATAGAATCACAAAAAGTAGTAGGAGTCAGCTACTTCTGGAGCCCTAGCCTCCTCATACCAGGATGAGTTGGGAAAGCAATTACCTTCTGTCTATATTGTCTCATTGTATACATATACATGTATATGTGTATATATACATAAATACACATATATATACATATATGTATATATATGTGTATATATATCTCTCCTCTGATAGACTGTAAACCCCTTGAGAGAAAGAATTGTTTAATTTTGTCTTTGTATTCTGAGAACCTAGCAGGATGCCTTGCATGCAGTATGTCCATAATAAATGCTTGTTGTTGGTTGAGGAACTCTTAGCTAAAGGGCTTCCCCCATAGTTAACATGTTTCTCCTCCCCAGGGTCCTTGTTCAGACCTTTGGTGTTTATTTGTTTAAACAGTTTGGGTTCCTAATTAAGAGACAGATCATCTTTTGTAAATGAGATTTTAATGAGTCTTAGGTCTCCTTGGGGTCTTCAGCAATGGGACTCAAGGGAAATAGGATGAGTTTCTTCTGTTTCTAGGAGTTGCAAAGTTTCCTTTCCAATCTATATTTACTAACTTTCTTTTTACTCCCTGCCAACATAGAGGTCCTACCTTAGGAAGAAATGAAGCTTTGGTAATGCACTCCAGAAATTTTTGGAGAAATGCAGTTTCTGAGACCCTTGACAATTTTGACCCAATTTATTATGCCTCTCTGCCCTTCCTTTCCACTATTCATTTAGACCTCCCTTCAGCTGTGATTAGAGTGATCTTCTGTGATTGAGTGAAAAGAAAATTAACTTTGGTATCAGAAGCCCTGAATTCAAGTCTTGCCTCTGATCCATCAATCTGTAAATATTTATTAAGCACCCTCTATGTGTTTTGAGCTAAGTGCTAGGAATATAAAAAAAGGGACTTATATCCTAATAGGGAAGACAACATGTAAATAAAATATATGTGCATGATCTGTTCAGAGCAGATGGAAGACAAGCTTAAAGGAAAAGGTCCTAACATCTTGGGAGAATACCAAAAGAGAAGGTAACATTTGAGCTGAGGCATGAAGGATGCCATGATTTCTAAGAAGAGGAGGCAAGAAAAAAGAGCATTCCAAGCATGAGATACAGTTGGTAAAAAGCAAGGAGTTAGAGTGGAAGTATCAGGTGTTAGGAACAGGGAAAATGGGTCAACAGAACTGGAACTCAGAGTGGAAGGAAGCAGAGTATAAGAAAATTGGGAAAGTAGGAAGGAGGGCAGCTTGTGAAAAGTTTAAATGCCAAACAAAAGACTTTTAAAAATATTTGATCCTAGAATACTATTGTGCTAAAAGGAATAATAAACTGGAGGAGTTCCAGGCGAACTGGAGAGACCTCCGGGAACTGATGCAGAGTGAAAGGAGCAGAGCCAGAAGAACTCTGTACACAGAGACTGATATACTGTGGTAAAATTGAATGTAATGGACCTCTGTACCAGCAGCAATACAATGACCCAGGACAATTCTGAGGGATTTATGGTAAAGATGCTACCCACAGTCAGAGGAAGGACTGCAGGAGAGTAAACATATAAGAAAAACAGCTGCTTGAACGCAAGGGTTGGGGTGGACATGATTGAGGATGTGGACTTGAAACTACCACACCAATGCAACCACCAACAGTTTGGAAATTGGTCTTGATCAAGGACACATGACAAAACTAGTGGAAATGNTAGGGGGTGGCAGGTCAGACCTGCCCTTTAGGAAAGTCATCTTGGCAGCTGAATGATGGACAAATTGGACTGGGTAGAGATTTGAGGTAGGAACACCAACTCCAATGTTATTGTGATAATCTAGACAAAAGACAAAAAGGCCTGAACTAGGGTTGTGGGTGGACAAAGTGGAAAGAAGAAAAATAAGTATTTACAGCTGATTGGATCTGTGAGTGTTTAATCTCACTGGGTCTCAGTATTCTCATCTGTTAAATGAGGGATTTGGAATTGATGCCTCTTTAGGTTCCTTTCAGTTCTGAATCTATGGTTTCTTTTTTTTTAATTAATCCCTTGTCTTCTGTCTTAGAATCTTTATAGTAAGTACTGGTTCCTAGGCAAAAGAACATTATGGATTAGGCAATTGGGCTCAAGTGACTTGCCCAGGATCACACAGCTAGGAAATGTCTCAGGCCAGATTTGTGCCCAGGACTCCCCATATCTAAGCTTGGCTTTCTGCACTGAGCCACCCAGGTGCCCTTGTTTATGGTATCTTATTGTCTCCCTGGATTTTTTGGTCCATGACCTGATCTGAATGGCTCCTTGAGTCTTGACCAGGGCATCAAGGGTTAAGTGTTAGAATCCTGGGTTACCATGACAATACACAATCCAAATATTAGAAAGACCTGGATATATAATCCTAGGTACCTTTCAAGGTCTAGCTTAATAATAATAATAATAATAACTTTTACTATGTGCCAGGCTTTACAAATATTATCTCGTTTTATCCTAACAACCACTTTAGAAGGGAAGTGCTATTATTATCCCCATTCTACATTTGGGGAAACAGAGGCAAACAGAGAGTATGTGACTTCCTTAGCGTCACACATCTAGAAAGTATCTGAGGCTGGATTTGAACTCAGGTTTTTCTGATTCCAATTTCATTTCAGAAAGCCTTCTTTTACCCTCAATCCACTTTCTCCCAATTTCTTCCCACACAAATAATATGGAATTGAATAAATAACAGAAATATTTCCAAAAAGCTACCAGTCTAGAGATCTGGGTTCTAGAACCATCTCTGTCATTAAGTTACTATGTAATTTTAGGCAAGTCATTTTGTCTCTCAATTTACCAGTCTGCAAAACGAGAAGAAGGCTGAATAAGATGACTTCTAAGCTTTCTTCCCATTATAGGACTCTTTGATTCTTTTCTTTTTTTTTAGGATTTTCAGATTTTAGATCATCTCTATTTTTTCTAGTGAAACCTTTTTGGGGTTGGTATGCAGTTACAATGACTACTGAAAATACTGATGAAGCACCCAGGGCTTTCAGTACTCATAGAAAGGAGGAGAAATGTACAGAAAACAAATACAGAAATTAACCCCCAAAAAAGCAGCAATTCCCAATTAGGGAGGCCTCCACATGTAGCATAAATTAGTGAAAGCCAGAGTATAAAAATATAGTTCTCTGAACAAATTAAAGCATCGAATCATAAGACCAATAACAAGCTATTATTGTTGCTTTCATTCCCCTTGTTTCCATGCAATTAAAAGACACAGAAAAAAAGGGACAGAAGAGAGGTCCAAAAATAAGATCTGAGGGGAAGTGGGTGGAGAGTCAAAGAGACAAACAGAAATACAGGGAAGGGTTGCTCCAGGTGATAAGAACTGCCAAGAAGGAGGTTTTCACATAAAGGAAATACAGAGAAATTCGTTCTGCCTAGATTTAAATCGTGGAAGAGATGGAAGAAATCTTAGAAGTTCATAGGATTTAGACCTGAACAGGACTTTAAAGACCATCTAATCCAGCATCCTCATTTTATAGAAGGGAAAGTAAGACTCTAAGAGGTTACAAGATTGGTGAATCAAAGATTTAGAACCATAACAAACATTAGACATCATTTGGTCTATTCCTTGCACTTTGTAAATGAGGAATGTGAGCCCAGGAAAGATTCAGCAGCTGAATACAGTCACACAAGTAACAAGTGGCAGTTAATCCACTAGCATTTATTAAATACCTGCTTTCTGCCAAGCACACAGCCAAGTGGTGCCATACTGTATAAGAGTATCATGCCTGCCATTAAGAAGACTCATCTTCCTGAGTTCAAATCCAGCCTCAGACACTGTCTAGTTGTATGATACCTGGCAAGTCATCTTACCTTGTTTGCCTCAGTTTCCTCATCTGTAAAATGAGCTGGAGAAGGATATGGCAAACTACTCCAATATCTTTGCCAAGAAAATCCAAAATAGGGTCATAGAGTTGAATGCTATTGAAATGATTGAACAACAACAATTCTGCCAAGCAAATGCTAAGTGAAATGATCAGGAATTGGACCTGGTTTTACTATTTGACATTCAAAACTCTTTCTCCCTAGTCCCTTCCCTAACTGGGTTTCTCTTTCACAGTTCTGTGGTTTATCAATTCCCTTTTAAAATGAGTCTCTATGAGCCTCATAGAATGCACTGGGTATGATCTGACTAATGCATGATAAATTGGGACCATCATTCTCTTTTTTTTTTTAACCCTTGTACTTCAGTGTATTGTCTCATAGGTGGAAAATTGGTAAGGGTGGGCAATGGGGGTCAAGTGACTTGCCCAGGGTCACACAGCTGGGAAGTGGCTGAGGCCGGGTTTGAACCTAGGACCTCTTGTCTCTAGGCCTGACTCTCACTCCACTGAGCTACCCAGTTGCCCCCCATCATTCTCTTTTTCCTGAAATCTTTTCACTAAAATTCCCAGATCTTTTTTCAGATAATCTGAAAACTGATTAACTGAAAAACAGATAGACAGGGGGAAAGTTTATTTTTATCTTATCCTTGTTAAGTTGATTTTTTTGAATCTAAGCATAAGACTTGGCATTGATCCCTATTTGATTTCCTCTTATTTTATTCAACCCAATATTCTATTGTCTATTTAATTTTATTTCTTTAAAAAAAACATGTTACTTTCTGTCTTAGAATCAATACTAAGTATCAGTTCCAAAGCAGAAAAGCAATAAAGGCTAGGCAATTGGGGTTAAATGATTTGTCCAGGGTTAGTTACACAATTAGGAAGTGTCTGAAGTGATATTTGAACCCAGGACCTGCCATCTGCAGGCATGGCTCACTATCCACTGAGCTACCTACCCGCCCTTTTGTCAAAATTTCAAGAACAAGGAAGTAATGGTACTACTATTATTGCATTCAGATAATATGCCATCCTCTTCTATCTTTTATTTGTAAAGCTAACTTTTCAAAATCTCATCTAAGACTTTAAAGGAGATAGCTTGGTAGCTTAGTAGATAGAACACAAGATCTGGAGAGAATCCGAAAAACCAAAGTTCAAATCTAGCCTCAGACCCTAGTTGTGTGACCCTGAACAAGTCATTTAACCAGTTTCCCTTAATCCACTGGAAAAGGAAATGCCAAATCACTCCAGTATCTTGCCAAGAAAACCTCCATGGACAGTATGGAGAAAAGGATCACAAAAAGTCAGACACAACTGAACTACAGAGCATAAGACTTTAAATTTACTGCTATTAGATGCCACCTTCTAATCTGTCAAAATCATTTTAATCCTGATTTGGTCTGATATGCCAACTCTTTTGTCATCTGTATACTTAGTAAGCAAGACATCAATGCCTTTATTTATTGTTTACAACAAGATTTTACAAAAAATAGAAGGAGCTAAATTGTCAACTACTTGATTAAAATCTTGGCAAACTACAACCTTCCTTTGATCTACAAGTTTCAAACCCTTTCAAAAAGTCTCTGTACCAGGTCGGCAATCTCTTTCCCTAACTCTTCCTCTAGAGTCCACTGGGCTATCGTGAGTGAATTCTGATGACAATATCATTTATGCTTCTGCCTCCACTAATGTTCACCAAAATGTCTTTACCATGCTTTCTCCACTCTGGTTGCTGGGTTTACTTCCATGAGTTTATCCCTTTATTCAATATTGTCTCAATCTCAACTTTACCTAATCAGTTTCTTTTGAATAAGGTATTTAATAATGAGTCATATTTCATTCATGAATATCATACTATCACATCACAATGGTACCTAAGAGTCCAAATTTTCTTTCTTGCTTAGGATCAGTAGTTCATTTCTTATCTATATTTTGTACACTTTGTATAAACATCTAGAGCCATGAGTTTGATTACTGGTCCTTTTCTTGTTTTATCTCCTATGAATATTTCTGCAATTAAACTGCTATTCTTCCTAGATTTTTTTAGTAACTTTTTGAGTGAATACACATTCTAGGCTGTCTAGCTTGGTGGATATACATAAATAGTTTTCTCTAGGCTCTTCCAACTTTAGCCTTTTGATGAAATTTACAAAACTCCAGGAAAATCCATTCCCAATAGCTCTTGCTAGTGAACTCCATTCCTGGCCAAGAACCTGTCATTACTATATTTTAAGCCATAGTCTAGAAGTCCAGATCTCATACTAAGACACTGATCACTTTTCAATTTTGCTTCTCTTCTGAATCCCTTGTTTCTGATAGTAGTAATACCACCTATGCACCTAGGGTATGGGGTTTCGCCCAAGATTTTATAATCTTTGGCAATGCTTTCTAAATTCCTTCTGGCAGTAACTTTTGTGCCTCTGTGATTCACCAGAAGTGAGAAGTAGTCATCCACTGTGAGAAGTCTTAAGAGGTTCTCTGGCATGTTTTGGAGGTAAATCTCAAGAGGATAGCACACCTCTTTGTTGTTGCTATGAGGTCAATAAACAGACGCCTCCTTACCAAATCAGAAGGGAATCACCAACTGAAAAATGTTTCTATTTCTCTTATTCTCTAACTGCTCCTTCTCGGATTCCATTGCTGTTTCAGTGGCCACATTACACCCCTTAGCAGCATGTGTTTCTCCAGGATCTTCCCTCTGCCATCTTCTCTCTTCCACTTTCTCCACTTTCTTTCTGGAGGCATCATCAGTTCCCATAGGTTTAATTGCTATCTCTATGCAGATGATTCCCTGATTTAGCTAACCGTCCCTAGGATCTGCTTTAAGTTTCAATCCCATACTGATAATTGACTATTAGAATTTGAGGTGTGCAGGGTATTCAGGGAAGACTAGCACCTTTGGCATGAGGACTTACTGAGCCCTTTTCAGGGCTGCTCTTCTACCTTTGGTATCCAACTTTTTCCCAGCTCTCAACTATAGCTCCAAGAAGCTGTAACATTCACAGCAGCCAGACCTCCAACCAGTCAGTTACTTAGAGAGATATATGTTCCAAGCATATGAAGACTTCCTCTGGCAGAATGGAATGAGAACAATTTCTACTAAAGGTCATAGAGGTGGTAGAAACAGGTGTTGTAGAACATTTTGAGCATGGTAACACATGGAAGTAGATGCCAAGGTCACCCACTGCATCCCAAGTCATCACCAGTCATCTTGGCTTTTGTCTCATCACTGGCCTTCAATGATTTTGGAACAGAGTGAGGCTAACAACTCTGTGCAACTGTGCCTCATTTAAATCTAACTCATGCTCAAGTCAAGACATAACTCCATGATGTTGCTGGTCTTCTTCAAAATGAAGGATGAACAATATTAGACTTTTCAAAATGGATGTCCTAGAGATACTTCAAATGGAAAATTTCCAAAATAGAACTTATTATTGCTCTCCCTATCCCAACTCATCTTTCTTCTCAATTTGCTCATTTCCGTTGATGGTACCACCATTCTTCCAGTCTGCTAGGTTCATAACTTTGATGTTTTCCTTTATGCCTCCTCTATCTTATCCATTCCCACCTTAGTTCAGTTTCTCATCACTCTTTAACTAGCCTGCTTAATGCAATAGCATCCTAATTGGTCTTCTTGGTTCAAGTCTCTTCCCATTCCAGTCCATCCTCTACATAGATGCCAATGTGAATTTCCCTAGCTATAGATCTGACCATGTCACTCCACTCATCAGACAACTCCTGTGGCTTCCTGTTGCCTCTAGGAGAAAATATAAACTCCTTTGTTTATCTTTTAAAACTTTTTACAACTAACCTTCACAATCTATCTTTTCAGATGCAATATGCCTTAGTTTCTGTCTCTCATTCTATGATTCATCCAAATTGTCTTCCTCACAATTTCTCTCATATCCCATCTCCATGCCTTTGTATAGTCTATCACCCATACCTAGGATGCACTTGGTCCTCACCTCTACCTCATAGAGTTCCTCTCTTCCTTCAGGATGAAAATCAAGCACCTTCTTCTAAATGAAGTTTTTTTCTGATTTCCTCATACAAATTCTATTGTCCTCCCAACTACTTTGTGTATATTAGTATATATTGCTTTTATGGTTTTTCTATATATACTTTTCTAAGTACTGGATATCTCTACTCATTAGTCTATAAACTCCCTGAAAGCACAAATTATTCCACTCTTTTCAGAGCTTATCATAGGGTCTATGACATAGTAGGTGCTTTAAATAAATGCTCTTTTGCTTTTTGACTTGATTGATTCTTTGATTGATCCAGCTTCTTAATTTATAGGAAGAGCCTCATGGACTTCAATCTCCAAGTGGCCACTGCTCTTTCTTCTATCCTTTCTTCTCTGTGGGATACTTTTTTACTCTCTAACCTCTTAATAAAGATTAAGATTCCTCCTTGCTTCTTCAATCCCATTTTCTTCTTGTTTTTTTTCTATTGAAATTCCTTGGTATTTTAGGTAATTCTGGCCTGTCCCTTATAATTTAAAAGGAAAGAGGTTTAAACACCAAAGTCTTCTCCTCCAGGAGGGAAGTTAGCCTGAGCTTTGAGCAATAATAAGTCAGTTGACTGCAGAAGAAATACAAGTATCCCACACTCTATGAAGACCACTGTAAAGTTTTTGTTGTTATTCAGTCACATCCAACTCTTCATGACCCCTTTTGGAGTTTTCTTAGCAAAAATACTAGAATGATTTGCCATTTCCTTATGAGTCATTTTACAGATAAGGAGACTGAAGCAAACAGAGCCAAGTAGCCACAGAGCTAAGTGTCTGAGGCCAGTTTCAACTTCAGGTAGACACTAGACCCAAAGCTCTATCCACTGTACCATCTAATTATCTTAGAAAATTTTTACTGTTTATTATATTCACATGAAATAATAAATAAATTGTCCTCAACAATGTCTCCCCTACTGACCTGCTGTGGCAAACTGCTTCAGAGTCATTACAACTCCAGTGTTGTCATTCTCCTAACCTCTTGATCACTTTTTAACATCTTGAGAAAAAGTTGTATGTCAGAGTGGATAAAGAGCCAGCCTTAAAGTTGAGATGAATTAGATTCTAGTCCTGCCTCTGTTACCTACTGGTTTCTTGATCTTGGACAAATCTTTCAGTGCCTCCAGATAAATGTTAAAGACTAGGTTCCAAAGAAGGTGCTAATTTACCTTATTTCTACCACCAGAAAGTGAGCAGTTATAAATATTTAATCTAACTTAGTAGAGGAAGTTTCCTTACTAGAAAGTAACGTACCAATGAAATTACAGTTCTGGTTAAAACAACAATAGCAAAACTTAAGGAGTACATGGCACTTCCCTTTCTCTTCTCTTTTTAACTTATTAATTTGTCTTACCTAACTTGTCTTGCTAAATATCTTCTTCCCATCCATTATCCTGTCTCCATCTCATTGAGTCTTTCTTATTTGTCTCTTTGACTCCTTTGCTTCTAATCCTCCTCCTTCAAATTCTGCCCTCATTTATATTGAGTTCTTTTCTCTCTAAATCTCCTGAGCTCCTTCCCTATTTTTTTCTCCCCAAATCAATCTCTTTTATTCTTCCCAGTTCTGAAGTCATCTAAATCCCTTCCAAAGGTCCTTTTTCCATTTTATTCTTCCTCAATCTTTCTCCCCCTCATAAAGTTTCTCCATTACACTTTTCCTTCATAAATCAGAAGCTAATAATAATAATAACAACAACAACAACAATTATATCATTCCTACTATATGCCAAGCACTATGATGAGTGCTTTACAAATATTATCTTATTTTATCCTCACAACAACCCTGAAAGGGAAGTGCTATTGTGATCCCCATTTTACCATTAAAGAAACTGAGGCAAACAGATGAAAGTGATTTTCCCATAGTCACAGCTGGTAAGGTCTTCCAGTCTCCAGGCCCAGTACTCTATGCACTGCCCCACTTATCTGCCCCAAAGAAGAGTATTTTGGAAACTATAAAAAGAATAACACAGAATAGAGGAAATGTATGTTACTTTGTGTAAAACGAAATATTGTAGATGAAGTAATGTTGATGGGGGCAGTCTTAGAAATACAAATTCTCAGAATGGAAGGGGCCTTAAAGGCCATCTTTTTAACCTGTCTTACTTGTCAAGAATCCTTTCTTCAAGATGCCCAACATGTGGTCATTCAGCTGCCACCTGAATTTCTCCAGTGAGAAAGAACCCATTATTATCTCCCAAGGCAGTCCATTCCATTTTTGAATGGCTCTAATTAAGAGGAAGTTTTTTTCTTTGTCTAAAACCTAAATCTGCCTGCCTCCAATTTCAACCAAGGGATTCTAGTTCTATCTTTTAAGGCCAAGAAGAATAAGTCTCATCACTCTTTTCCCTCTAAAATCCCTTGGAAACTTCCTGTTATAATGATAGGGGGTTGTCCCTATTTCCTCTGATCTTTTTCTTTCTTAGTTTTAACTCCAACACCCTTCTTTTGATGTTTTAAGAAACACTGGTCTGTCACTCAGAAATACCTATCATGTCAGACCCTACAAAGTTTTCTCTTCTCTTGGCTAAGTAGCTTCAGTTCATTCAACAGATTCATAGGTGGTATGATCTTGAGCTCCTTGACTAGCCTAGTTTCTCAATTCCCACTTCCAAGTTCCAGCTTATCCACTCCCTTCCTAAAATATTAAGAATTAATCTAGAATTAAATAGTGTTCCAAATGGAATTTTACCAGCAGGATGATCATCCTGGTCATCATGACTCTTCGAACATAGTCTAAAATTACATAGACTCACATTAAACCTCTTGACTGTCATGTTATATAGATGGTTCATATTTAGCAAATGCTGTATTAAATCCCCCCCCCAATTTTTTACAACTTCTGCTTAAGTATGCCTTCTCTGTACTTGAAAAGCTTATTTTTGAACCTAAGTGAAAGTCTTTTCATTTATCTCTATTAACTTTCATCTTCTTCATTTGAAAGCAAAACTATCAAGTTTGGGAATATTTTCTTCAACCTGCCTGTTCTTCAAGTGTTATCTGTCCTTTCCAATGTGATACCATCTGCAAACTGCAAGTCATCTATACTTTCTACTCAAGTTACTGGGAAAATGTTAAATGTCACAAGGCTAAACATATCCCTAAAGCACTGCACTAGAGACCTCCTTCCTACACTGGACAATTGGTTCAACCATTTCTAAATCCATGTAGTGGCAATGTTATCTAGTCTGTTTGGTGTCTACCTACTGTTTAGTGATATATCACAAATTGTTTACTTTGAACTTAATGTGAAACTTAAGGGTTGAACAACCCCTGATTCTGGCATATATGATGGTAGTGAATAGGAGAACTGGGCTCCCCAAATCTAGATATGACTCATTTCTATTTATCTCCATGGAGATGCAATCTATTATACAGTGTGTGAAACCAGAAAAAATTTAATCCATGCTGCCTGACAGGATTTGACTGGCAAGATGGATTAAACTAAAAATATCCTTATCCAAGGAACATCTTGAAGGTCTGGCCACAAGGTAATGGTTGTGTTTCTCTCCACTTGATAAAGCTGGGATCACACAGCTCCTAGCAGAAAAGGAAAGCAGAGAGGAGTCATGGGCTTCCTTGTAGCACACTGGATTCCTTTCAGCCCCTTGTGACCCCAAAGCAGTTTCTGTCTGCCAGAATGTTAGAATAGGCAAAAGAAACAGCAGAGTATGTGGGCAATGCTCTGCTGGGAAAGCCAGGGGAGAGGCAAGTCCTTGAGAACAGAATGATTGGGGGTGGTGGTGGGGGGCAAGAGATAGGAATAAATAAAACAGAAAATAAGAGCCCTAAGCAGCATATCAGAGCAAACAGTCCCAATTTGCTCAGGGCTATGGACCAATCAGTGCATCTTTCTTGATACTATCCCTCTCCCTCTCCCTCTTAAAGTGTTCAGCTCTGTTCCACAGTACCCCGTGGATGCCTCAAAGACAAGAGTAGACATGGTCCTTGTTCTCAAACAGTACATCAGTTCTTAGCTCCTCAGCTTAGCATCTCTCTCCACCCAGACCATAAATCTACTCCTATCTAACTCCCCAGAAGCTTCTGCTTGCTGAATCCAGATGCCCAAATGAAGAGCTATCATTCTGATGTGAGGACAGTGAGGTCTGGTGGGTTTGCAGGGGGTTTTATAGCATCCAGCAATGCAGAGCTACACTACCTTGAGGCCAATATCAGCAGCTGCAGAAGGCGTGTTACAGGGGAGACAGACTTGAGGAGGGAAAGAACAGAAAGTGCCTAGAGGGATTTAATAGTTTGGGGAGATTTTATTTTCTTTTGATGCCTTCTAAAAAGCTAAGGGGAGGGGGATGACAAGAATATGCAGAGGAAGGGAAGGATATCAAAATGATAAAGTCACCAAAACTACATTAGATGGAAGGAAAAGACCAAAAGCTGTTCTTGCCCAGAGAGCAGCAGGTGCCCAGGGAGCAGTAGAGCTGACAAACTCCAGCAGAGATGACTCCCTTCCTACCTCTGATGCAGAAAGCAGAGATATGTATCCTCCCACAAAGCCTAGCCCACAGGTGGTAAAAGAGCTGCCCTGGAGGAAAATGCCTTTAACACCACCAAGTCCCTATTCAGAGACTTTCACTGACTCCACAGGGGTCTCGAATGACACTAACATCCTAGTTACTCCATAAAAAAGACACCATCTCTCAGCTCCAGGCATTTTCTCTGACAGTCTCCCATGCCTAGATTGTTCTCCTTTGTCATCTCTGTCTTCGGACCTCCCAGCTTCCTTTAAATTCCAGCTAGAATCCCTTCCACAGGAATCTTTCCCAACCCTTCTTAACTCTAGTACCTTCCCTCTGTTAAGTCTTTCCCCTTGATCCTATCTAGAGTTTGCTGACAAATATTTTTTCACTGTTTTCCTCATTAGATTGTGAGCTCCTGGAGGGCAGGGGTTGTTGTTTGACTCTTTTTGAATCTCCAGTGCTTAAAAAAAGTGCCTATAGGGCTGCTGGATTGCTCAGTGGATTGGGAGCCAAACCTAGTGATGGGAGGTCCTAGATTCAAATCTGGCTTCAGACACTTCCTAGCTGTGTAACCCTGAGCAAGCCCTTACCACTCTTCTGCCCTGGAACCAACATAAAGTATTGATTCTAAGACAGAAGGTAAGGGTTTAAAAAATAAAATAAAATAAGTTTTAAAGTGCCTGGCATATAGTAAATGCTTAATAAATATGTATTGACTGATTTACTATCCAGAACCTGACTGCTATTCAAAGTCTCTCAGCCTGTGCCTGCCCTTCCCAGGTTAGTCCCATCCAGCTTTGCCCCCATACTCAGCTGTTTTGTTTTGGGGATTTGACATTCTAGCAAATAGGAACACTTTAGGGTCATAAAAGGTTAGGAGGAATGGTTCATGCTTTAGTCATATTTCTTATCTTCCCTAACCTCGAAACCTGCTCCCATTATGGAGGCAAAAGACCTTTATTAGTCATTAAAATCTAAATCTAGATTCAGAATTATTTTACCTTTCTGGGAACCAGCCTTCTCACTGACAAAATGAAAAGGTTGGACAAGATGACCTCCAAGTTCCCTTAGAGCTTGAAATCCACAATGAGTTAAACTTAGAAAGTACTTTAAGAGGGGGCAGCTGGGTAGCCCAGTGGACTGAGAACCAGGCCTAGAGACAGGAGGTTCAATAGGTTCAAATCTGGCCTCAGATACTTCCCAGCTGTGTGACCCTGGGCAAGTCACTTGACCCCCATTGCCTACCCTTACCACTCTTCTGCCTTGGAGCCAATACACTGTATTGACTCCAAGACAGAAGGTAAGGGTTTAAAAAAAAAGAAAGTACTTTAAGATTCACAAGGCTCCTTACCTGTCAATTAGTTCATCAGAAACTTTCTAGAGATGTTGGAAATAGAATGACTATGGACAATGGCCTTTGATGCCCCGTCCCAATGGTAGAGTTTTGGGCACCATGACAAATCAGGGAAAAACTCTAAGATGGACTTACCTGTCATCACTGACATCTCACTATTTAGATAGTAGCCTTCTTTGCATATGAGTATACCTTTTCCCTTCTCCCTGACCCTAGTCCCATTTCCTAGGTGATATCTCCATTTTTTGTACATTGTAAGGAATTCTCCTCTGTGACTGGCTCACTGTGCAGAGGTCTGCCATACCTCTGCCCTCTCTGAGCAGGCTAATTAGCTCAGATTGAGGCTCAGATGCAGATGTTGGAAAAGAATAGGAGTAGCAAAGTCATGATGACAAGAATTCCTACTTAATAATGACCCAAGAGCTAGACTTGGAGCCAGAACACCTTTGGTTTACCTCTGGCACCTACTAGCTGTGTTATCCTGAGATAATCACTTAATCTTCTTTGAGCTTTAAGGTCCCTCATTTCAAAAATGGAGGAAATTATACCTATCACATGGGGCTATTGTGAGGACAAATGGGATGTTTCTTGTAAAATACCTTGCACATCTTAAAAAGCTATAGAAATTCAATTGATTGACATAGAGTCATAGATTTAAAACTACAAGGGAACTTGGAAGGCACCTGATCTAACCTCCTTTTTACAGATGAGAAAACTGAGACCCAGAAAAAATAACTCTAGATCTCTGGTCTTCTTTCTGGGTAAGCATTGAGAGAGAGCATTGCATGGGACCTCAGCTTCCAAAGGTCAAATTGGGTTATAATAATAAAAATAACAACAATAACAACAATAATAATATAGCTGTTATTCATATAGCATTCGGAGAGTTGCAAAGGACTTTCCATATATTTGACTCTCACAAATGACCCTTTTGGAGGCATCATCTCCATTTTACTGGGGAGGGAACTGACTTTCTCATGGTCACAGAGCTAGGAAATTCTCTACAAGGGCTTGAATGCAGGTCTTCCTGATGCCAAGCTCAGAAATTCATCCAAGAGCCCACAATGCTTCTCGAAAAGAGAATATCTACCTATCCTCCATGTCGGTGCTGCCCTCCGAGCACATATACAATATAAATCTGGTGGTTGGGAGCCAGAGTACCATTTGCAGGCTAGGCTCACTCCATTCCCCACAGCAGGCAGGAATGTGTTGACCTTCTGCTTAAGAACTAGCAGCCCAGAGTCTTTCACTAACTAGTTGTACATCCTCCAGCAGCCATTTCCTCCTCTCTGGGCCCCAGTTTCTACCTCTGGAAAATGAGAGGGTTGGGTTCAGTGATTTCTAAAAGCCCTTCCAGTTCTGACATCCTTTGAGTCTATGATTCCTGCCAAAGACCCGCTCTGGGCCAATCAACTTTGATTGCAGCTGCCTCTCTTGCACCTTTCAGTGATTTTTTTCCCAACCTCCAATCCAACTTCTTTTTAATAAAGGAACATTTCATTAGGCTCTTGTGCTATCATTGCCTTATTAAGCTGGGTAGCCCCAGCAGGTCCAAGAAGTATAGCTAAGAGGGAATGGAATAGAACAAGAGAAGCTTCTTCTGCCATCAGGCCAGGGAGCCCTGGCCCAGCCTGAACGTAGCATTCGAGCCCTGATTGTTACTAAATTAGGGAGGGACGTCCAGTCCCCTGCTGGCCCGCCGACATGTTTGCCTGGGCTTAACGACTGTTGGGGGTAGTTTCACTGAAAAATTTAGGATGAGGGAATTGATTTTCCAGCAAAACAACCATAAAAACAAACTGGAAGATGCATTTCTTTCTTTATGGGAGACAATCAAAAACACAATGCAAGTTTAATGTGGGAATGAGTCTTTCTTACACGCGATATTTCCCCCCAAACACTTGGCTGTGTTAAACAACTCAACTCCAGAGAAAAGCACTTGCAAAGAGAAATTAAGATGAAATGGAAGCATGTATGCATGTGTGTATATGAACACCAGTGCATGTGTGCTTGTGTGTAAGCAGAGGTGCATTGAGTAGGTGTGCCCCACATGTGTGCACATGTGTGTTCACTGTATATAAATGTATATGCATGTGAATGAATGTGTAGGGACATGTATACCCACTATGTGTGTGTGTGCATGTACCATTCGAGTATATGTATGTGTGTGACAGGGAATCACTAAATTTTTCTAAGACTGAAATGCCAACAAATAAGTCACAAATGAGAAAAGTGGGGCTTTTCCCAGAGTTCCCATTCCTCTGATCTCTCAAACCACTTAGACTCTGAAACACAAACTTCAAGGGTTGTTCAATACTAGCTAACCTTGTTCTCTAATGATTCTGGGTGTGTATCTTGTCACCTTGTCAGCCAGACTACAAGTTCCCCGAAGACAGGAATTGTGCCTTCTCTTCCTGTGTCCTTCCATGGCATAGCCAGACATAGGGATGGACACACAGGAGGCCCTCAGCAAAGATTTGTTGGTTGAAAAGCTGTGTTATATGATAGAAAGATCACTGGGTCAGGGGTCAAGGGACATGAATTTGAATCCTAGATTACTACTGTCATACACATTGTCTTCCTGAGCCTCAGTCTCCTCATCTTTAAAATGAGAGCTTTGGACTTTATGACTGGCAAGGTTCCTCCTAATGCTGCCCATATTACTCTATGATCTTGTCATTGATGTTCCTGTGAGAATGACCTCATCGTCATCATAATCTTCAGCATCACTCCCAGTCTCAGGGGTTTGATAGCTCTGTGAGGAATTTTTAGATGACTTTTCCATGGACTCTCCCTCACCATAGCACCATGATCATGAATTCTCCAGATATGTCACAAAGTCATCAGTAGCAACACATAAACCTTGGGAGAATCAAGAGCCTTGAAGATAATCATTTCCATATGGAAGTGAGAAGAAGAAAGGAGGATACCACCCATTCCTTAAAGTCCAGTTTATTCCTCCTTCTTATAAGAAGCTTTCCCCAAATAGTTCAGCCAAGTCTCACTGATAGTTGCCTTCATCAAAATTCCAAAAGCAGGGATAGCTAGGTGGTTCAATGGATTGAGAGCCAGGCCTAGAGACAGGAGGTTCTGGGTTCAAATGTGAACTTAGACACTTCTTAGCTGTGTAATCCTGGGCAAGTCACGTAACCCCCATTACCAACCTTTCCACTCTTCTGCTTTGAAACCAACATAAAATATTGATCTAAGATGAAAAGAGAAACAAGAAGGAAGGAAGGAAGGAGAGAAGGAAGGAAAGAGAGAAGGAAGGAGAGAAGGAAGGAGAGAAGGGAGGAAGGAGAGAAGGAAGGAGAGAAGGGAGGAAGGAGAGAAGGAAGGAGAGAAGGGAGGAAGGNTAATCTTCAGCATCACTCCCAGTCTCAGGGGTTTGATAGCTCTGTGAGGAATTTTTAGATGACTTTTCCATGGACTCTCCCTCACCATAGCACCATGATCATGAATTCTCCAGATATGTCACAAAGTCATCAGTAGCAACACATAAACCTTGGGAGAATCAAGAGCCTTGAAGATAATCATTTCCATATGGAAGTGAGAAGAAGAAAGGAGGATACCACCCATTCCTTAAAGTCCAGTTTATTCCTTCTTCTTATAAGAAGCTTTCCCCAAATAGTTTAGCCACGTCTCACTGATAGTTGCCTTCATCAAAATTCCAAAAGCAGGGATAGCTAGGTGGTTCAATGGATTGAGAGCCAGGCCTAGAGACAGGAGGTTCTGGGTTCAAATGTGAACTTAGACACTTCTTAGCT
>NC_058131.1:678415466-678443493 GCF_016433145.1 Gracilinanus agilis
CTACCCACATTCAGAGGAAGGACTGCAGGAGAGGAAACATATAAGAAATGCAACTGCTTGAACGTATGGGTCAAGTTGGACATGATTGAGGGTGTGGACTCGAAATTACCACACCAATGCAACCACCAACAATTTGGAAATTGGTCTTGATCAAGGACACATGACAAAACCAGTGGAAATGTGCATCGGCCATGGGTGGGGGGAGTGCGGGGGGTGAAGGGGAAAGTAGGAGCATGAATCATGTAACCATGTTAAAAATGATTATTAATAAATGTTAAAAAAAAGTGCAAGATCAGGGAGGCATGGTACTATTGCAATTTGTTTTTAAAAAGATCTGGACATGTTATTAACTGTAATATCCAATTGAGTCAATGATATATGATGGGCCAAAAAAATTAATATAATCTGTGTTTGCATTAAGAAAGAGATGAAGGCAGTTAGGTAACTCAATGGATAGAAAGCCAGGCCTGGAAACAGGAGACCTGGTTTCAAATCTGGCCTCAGATATTTCCTGGCTATGAGACCCTGGGCAAGTCACTCAACCCCAATTGCCTGGCCCTTACCACACTTCTGCCTTGGAACCAATACTTGTATTAATTCTAAGACACAAAGTAAGGTTTTAAAAATAAAGAAAGCAATAACTTCTTTGAATAAGGAGATAATCATCCCACTGTACTCTGGTCTGATAATACCACATCTGTAAGTACCATTTTGCTCAGTTCTGCATTTTCATTGTTGTTCTTCATTTCTCAGCCATGTTTGATTCTTCATGACTCCATGTGAGACTTTCTTGGCAGAGATACTGGAGGGGTTTGCCATTTCCTTCTCCAGCTCATTTTACATATGAGAAAACTGAGTCAAATGTGACTTGCCCAGAATCTCACAGCTATTAAGTATCTGAGGCCAGATTTGAACTTTGGAAGATGAATCTTCCTGACTTCTAGCCCAACACTCTATGCCACCCCAGTTCTGGATATCATAATAATTTGGGCAGCATCCATGAGGGAGCAACCAAAATGGTGAAGGTCCATAAGTTCATACCATATGAGAACTGGCAACAGAAATTTGAAGTGTCTGGGGTACATGATAACTATCTTCAAGTATTTGAAAGGTTAACACAGGGAAATTAAATTATATTTGTTTTGTTTATAAAACAAGGGTGGCTGTTTCAAAGAGGAAGATTTTTTGGCTTGATATCCCATAAAATTCCTTAACAATTGCAGCTATCCAAAAGTGGGGTGAACTGTCTTGAGAGGCAGTGGGGTCCCACTTTTCAGATGTATTTAATCAGAAGCTGAATGACCAAATGTTATGCACTTTATATTCAAGATTATCTATGAGATGTGGGTTAGATTCAATGGTCACTGAGATCCCTTCCACCTCTAAAATTCAGTCATCCTATGATATCTCCTCTGAGTGTTAGACCCCAATCTCTAGCTACCTACCTTCAAGATCGTATGACCTGAATTTGCCAGAGAGTCAGATTCAATAGGTCCAAAAAGAAATTTATTATCTTTGCCTTTAAAACTCCCAACTTTTATTTCTACTAGTGGCACCATCATCCATCCTTTTTATCATGTTTGCAACCTTAGTGTTATCTTTGACACTTCTCTTTCCCTTTCCCTCACCTCTCATATTTAAGTCCTTATCAAGTTCCCGGGATTCAATTTCTGCAACATTCTTCCCCTATAGCATTAGAATCAATGTTGCTCTGGATAGAACTCTGTTACTTGAGTCAGAAAAACCTGGGTTTGAATTTCACTTTTGATACTTATTAGCTGTGTGTCTCTAGGCAAATCATTTAACCTCTGTGGGCTCATCTTTAATGTGGGGATAATAATGCCTGGAGCGCCTACCCACTGGCATGGAAAATAATGTACATTAAGCATTTTTCAAACTTTAAAGCATTGTATATACCAGTTCTCTCCAACAGCCATCATCACCACTATTATACACATTCCTTACTCTCTGCCTTGGTAAAGGTATCCTGACAATCTCTCTGCTTTTACTCTTTCCCCTCCTCCAGTCCCTTCTTCATGCTTCTGCCAGAAAAAATCCTTCTTACTCATAGATCTGCTTAAGTATCATCCTTGCCTCCCTATGGCTTCTCTGGAGGACAATAGTTTATATTGATTCTATAGCCATTGGGGGAGAGGACTGAAATGGGCCCCATATCCTCAGTGTCCATTCCCTTATTAGAGACTAATAACCCAGGACCACTATTTTTTTCAGGGTCTGTAAATTTATTTGCTCAATGTACAATGGCTACGTAATGACTCACATTCATGATATTCCATCACTGTGAGGATAGTAGCCTTGTAGGGAAATACTCAGGCTCATTACATAGGCTAGAAAATTTTCTCTCTGAGGTCTAATTGCCTGCTAATGTAATATCAGTGGATGACAGTTCTCCAAAGTGAATCTGAGTACCTTTCATTTAGCATAGCCCACCAAGTCCCCCAAATTCAAGAATACTGGGGCCCAGGATGACATTGGGTATGATTAATTCCTGATCTTGTTCATCTTCCCAATAAACCTGGCCTAAAACTACAACCATTCACTTACTTCATCTTTCTCATGTGTGTGACCTTAAGCAAAATGAAACTTCCCTGGGTCTCAGTTTCCTCATCTGTAAAGTTGGACTAAATGACATATAGTATCTGAGATCGTATGATCCAATGAGTGAATGAATAAATAAAAACTCACTTATTAAATAGTTCTACATCCCAATTATTGTGCTAAGCGTGTTGGTAACTTTCCTCCATTTCTCTTAACATTGGGTAAACCATGGAATACAAAAGTTGTTCATTACTTATCCCTCATTCTCATCACATTCATGGGTCATACATATATCTCTTTGAACAATCTTTGTGCCACTTTTATTGTACAATTCTTGGTTAGTATCATGTTACAGCCTACCCACCATTCATCTTTTCATTTTCCTTTTATAATTGAGTTCAGTTCTTTCCTTGGAGTACAATTCCTTAGGGACTACGTATATCATAAGTTACAGCTACATAGCATCTCCATGAAAATATTAGTGTTAAAATGTTCCCTTTTTCCTGAGAAAACTTGGAATCATTAAAAATACTACTCAATTTTCTAAAGAATATCCAACCAATTTTCTTCTCTCTGTTCATTCTGAGCAATCATTCCTCTTCAGGATCTGTCTAAGATATATTCCCTCATGAACCAGCTCTGTGAATTGCCCATCCAACAATGTCTTCAAGTCTTAGCAATAGGCATTTTTCATCCACTTCCTTTTTCTAGTTTGGATGACTAGGCCAAAACCTTTTTGATGACTATGAATCTCATTTCAGAGTCTCTGAAGTATCCCAAAGAATAATGCAAACCATATAATGTTATTCACAAATAGAAGCATAAAGATGGTTTCACTATCTGTGAGACATTCCTCTTCTATTTGAACTCTGTTCCAGACTTCCTTCATGAAAATAACAAACACTTTGGGCAAGCAGATTTATTATCCCTATTTTATTCTTGAATTTAAGCAGATAGGTGGGTAGAGAGCAAGACTTGTAGTCAGGGAGATCTGAATTCAAATATTTTCTCAGATTTACCATCCATAATCCTCGGCAAGTCACTAAACTCTCTCCATCTCAGTTTCTTCATTTGTAAAAGGGGGTAAAATGAGGAGCAACTAAGTGACACAGTGAACAGAGTGCTGGGTCTGGAGTCAAATCAGAAGGATGGATCGATGGAATAGACTTGGGGTAAAGGACCTCAGCAAGATAATATTTGATAAACCCAAAGATCATGGCTTTTGGGACAAGAATCCATTATTTGACAAAAAAATTGCTGGGAAAATTGGAAAACAGTATGGGAGAGATTAGGTTTAGATCAACATCTCACACCCTATACCAAGATAAATTCAGTATGGGCAAATGACTTACATATAAAGAGGGAAATTATAAGTAAATTATGTGAACATAGAATAGTAAACCTGTCAGATCTATGAGAAAGGAAAGAATTTAAGACCAAGAAAGAGACAGAGACCATTACAAAAGATAAAATAAATACTTTTGATTATATTAAATTAAAAAGATTTTGTACAAACAAAACCAATGCAACCAAAATTAGAAGGGAAGTAACAAACTGGAGAAAAAAAATTTTATAACAAAAACCTCTGATACAGGTCTAATTTCTCAAATTTATAAGGACCTAAGTCAATTGTACCAAAAAATCAAGCCATTCCCCAATTGACAAAAGGTCAGGGGACATGAATAGACAGTTTTCAGTTAAAGAAATCAAAACTATCAATAAGCACATGAAAAATGTTCTAAATCTCTCATAACTAGAGAAATGCAAATCAAAACAATGCAGAGGTACCACCTCATGCCTAGCAGATTGGACAATATGACAGAAAAGCAAAATAATAAATGTTTGAGAGGTTGTGGCAAAATTGGGACACTAATGCATTGCTGGTGGAATTGTAAATTGATCCAACCATTCTGGATGGCAATTTGTAACTATGCCCAAAGGGCTTTAAAATAATGCATACCTTTTGATCCAGCAATACCACTACTAGGTTTGTCCCCTAAAGAAATAATAATGAAAAATGCGTCTGCAAAAATATTCATAGCCACACTCTTTGTAGTGGCAAAAAACTGGAAACTGAGGGGATGTCCCTCAATTGGAGAATGGCTGAACAAATTATGGTATCTGATGGTGATGGAATACTCTGGTCCTGTAAGGAATGATAAACTGGAGTATTTCTATATGAACTGGAAAAATCTCCAGGAACAGATGCAGTGAAATGAGCATAACCAAGAGAAAATTATACACAGAAAGGGAAACATTGTGGAACAATACAATGTAATGGACTTCACTAATACAAGACAATCCCAAGGGACTTATGAGAAAGAATGTTATCCACATTGAGAGAAAGAACTGTGGGAGTAGAAACACAGAAGAAAAACAAATGACATAATTTGTTTATATGGATATATGATTTGGTGATTTGGTTTTAAAAGACTGCTCTATTGAAAAGATGAAAAATATGGAAATAGGTATAAGTGATAACATTTGTATAACCCAGTGGAGGTGCTTTTTGGATCTGGAAGGGGAGAGGGAAGAGGAGAGGGAAAGAAAATGAAATATGTAAACATGGAAAAATATTTCAAAAATTAAAAATGAAAAACATAAAGATATCTCCAAGAGTTTAAATTTGGCTTCAGACACTTGCTAATGACTGGACAAGTCACTAAACCTTTTACCTCAGTTTCCTCACCTGTATAATGAGCTGGAGAAGGAAATGGCAAACTGCTCCAGGGCTGTTGCCAAGAAATCCCCAAATTGGGTCAAGAAGAGTCAGACACGACTGAAATGACTGAGCAACAACTAAAGGGAGCAATAATAGCACTTCACTCAGAGGGTTATTATGAGGATCAAATGAGAAAAAATATGCAAAGTGCTTTGCAAACTTTAAGGCATTCTCTGCTCTTACATTAGAATCAGTCAGTTGGTGAACAAAATTATCTCTGCACTTACATCTTTCAAGGAACATTTTATGATTTGGGCATATGTGTGGGAGGCACCTTATTAGAGGAGAACCTGTAACTAAGGTTGTATTTTACTCTATGCAAATGTTTTTTAATAGTCAACAAACAATAAGCACAGTATCCGAGTACCTTAAGTCAGATGTATTTCATCAGGAATGTAGTATGTGCTCTAGACTAGAATATAATTTTCAAATGGCTGCATGTTCTTTTTTATATCTTTATCAAGGATGCTGTTGATGTATATGTAAATTATTCTCATAATAATTTTGTAGAGATTGGAAATAGATATTTCTATAGATGGGCATAGGGAAATAGACATATCTGTTATTAAATTATCTAAATTGAGGGGCAGGGCCAAGATGGTGGGGAAGATACACAGATTTACCTCATCTCTACCAAATTCCCATCCAAAAAATCATGATATAATGCCTCAAAACAAATTCTGAAGCACCAAAACCCACAAAAAAATGGGATGAAATAATTTTTAGCCCCATACAACTTAGAAAGCCAACACAAAGGATCTACTGCACTGGGGTGGAAGTGGAGCACAAAGCAGCATACCAAGGCAGCGCCCACCATAGCAATAGGTCTTGGTAGCAGCTGAATCAGCAGCAAAGTCTTATGGAACTCTTGGTCACAGAGGGTAAAGGGGTTTGGACAACTGCTCAGAAGGCAAACACAGGGGTCCCTTTCCTGGCTCTGGGTATAAGATTCTTGTCCCATTGCCTATTTGCAGATACAGGTCGCAACCCTCAGTTGGGATCTCAGAGTGAGAAGGAGCACTATCATTCATCAGTGCTTATAGCCACAGGAGGAAAGGGATCCTGGTTACAGTTCTAAGATGGAAAAGAGTGTTTATGGTTATTCACAGATCAGAGCATGGGCTGTGGGAATATTAAACACAGTTCTCCTTTTATTATACCACCTTGGAAGAACTAAAAGCAGATAGATCTCCAGAGCTAGCTCTGAAAAAAGGTGCACAAAGAACCCAAAGCTTGGAACAGTATTCTCTTCACCAGTTACATACAGAGCCCAATTTTTAAAGCTTTTTAAGTTAAAAGAAAAGGAAAAGACTGGAAAACAAGTGCACAACAAAAGAAACAAAACTCAACATAGAAATTTACTCCATTCTATTTTTCCCTTTCCCCTTTTCCCAATGCCTTCCTCTTTCCTACGCCTTAATTTAATTTACTTTTTTAGATATCAACCCAGTGGAAAGAAAGATAAGGGAGGCGGGGAAGGAAGCACATGAACCTTACTCTCATCAGAACTGGCTCAATAAGGGAAGAACATACACAATCAATTGGATATATAAATCTATCTTACCTTAGAGGAAAGCAGGAAGGGAAGGGAAGGAGATTAAAGAAAAGGGACGAGGCTGATAAAAAAGAAGGCAAACTGGGGGGTGCTGTGGTCAGAAACTAAATGGGGGAAATAGGATAGAGAGTAATACATAATAATCATAATGGCACAAATACTCTTTATGACTAGTCTTTCTAAAAGCCTCAATCTCAAATACATGGAGAAATGAGATGAATGTATAAGAATAGAAGCCATTCCCCAATTAATAAATGCTCAAAGGATATAAGCAGGCAGTTCTCAGACAAAGAAATCAAAGCTTTCTTGTCATACAAATAATGCTCTTAATCACTAATAATTAAAAAGTACAAATTAAAACTCCAAGTTATCATCCCAAACATATCATCCCATTGGCAACAGAAAGGAAAATGATAAAACTTGGAGGCAGTGTGGGGAAATTGAGACATGAATGTACTGTTGAGGGAGTTGTAAATTGATTCAACCATTCTGGAAAACAATTAAGACCTATACCCAAAGGGCTATAAAACAATACATACCCTTTGACCCAGATATACCATTACTAGGTTTGCATCCCAAAGAGATAAAAAAACAAGAAAGGAAAGGTTATATGTACAAAAATATTTAAAGCAGCTTTTTTTGTGGTGGCAAAGAATTGGAAACTGAAGGAATATCCATCATTTGGGGAATAGCTGAGTAATTTATAATATATGATTATAATGGAATAGTATTATGCTATAAGAAGATGAGCAGGAAGAGCTCAAAAAACCGGGAAAGACTTATATGAACTGAAGAAGAGTAAAATAAGCAAAATCAGGAGAACACTGTACACAATGACAGGAATATTGTACAATTAACATCTGTGAATAATTTAGTTATTCTCAGCTATTCAATGATCCAAAACAATCCCAAAGGACTCATGATAAAAAAAAATACCATCTGCTTCCAAAGAAAGAACTGATGGAGCCTAAATTCAGACCATAGAAATCTTTTTTCACTTTCTTAATTTTTTTGGTTCAACTTTCCTTCACAAAATCTATATAAGATTGTTTACTATTTCAGTGCAGAAGATGGAAGTGGGAAAAGAATTCAAGACAAAAATCTTTTTTAAATGTTGGAAGCTGTTTTTAGATGTAATTGGGGGAAAACAAAATAAAATTTTAAAAAAATTACGTAAACATATTAAATAGACATATAGGTTATTAAGTTATTAATATGTCTATTCATTAAAGTTATTTGTTTAGTTTTGTCACAATAAGATCTATACTTTCTTTACTAAATGTTTGGTATCCTTCCTTCTTTTGGATGCCATGAGAATTAATCTCTCAATACTCTCAAAATTGTGTCTTCCCTTCCATAGACTTCCTCTGTATATCCATTCCAGGTGCTTTTCTCAACTTCTTTCCTTTCTTTAATGGCATTTCTACTTTCTCATGCAGCTTATGACTGTCATATTAGAATGCAAATGAAGAACCTCCACTGTAACTCATAAACAAATTAGTTATGAAAGTTTTTACAGATCTCCATTCTTTACCTCTTTGCTATCCTCCTTCCAGTTTCATCCTTTAATGCTCTCAGGGTGATTTTGCTTAGTTGGGTCTCTGATGAAGCTTTCTGCAAACTTGGTTTTCTTTCCTTGGTTCCCATTGTTTATTATATTGTTCATAATCTTCCACAATCCTCCTCTCCCATACTCTCTTGGGACAAAATTGGGACAAATGTCCCATGAAATGATGCGTCTATTTTTTCCCTGGGAGGCAATGATGAAGATAAATCTACAGATTCTTTCATTCATCTCTCTAAGGAAAACCTGTGCACAATTCATCCATTTAGCTGAAAATTCCTTTTGTTAAGATTGATGTGATTCACTTTCTCCAGAAAGATACCCATTCAATGATTACCAGACATGGACCCTACCTTGAAAGCACCAATAGCTACTTAAATATTTTATAGCTGTAAGAATAATGAGAGCCAGTGCCCAAAAAAGTGTGTGATTCCTAGCATTCTTTGCATCATCCTGTTCCTTCATTCTGCCACTACCAATATGGATATAGGAGCAGGCAGGCAGAACTGAGCACCATTTTGTAATTTTCTTTGGTTTGCATGTTATCATGGCCAACTAATTCACACCAAGTATCTAGCCTAATAGTGATAACTAGACTATTCAGATACATTGGCCTTCAGGTAGGAGTCACAGTCTGACACAGGGACTATTCTTAAAGTCTTTCAAGAAAGGTAGAACCTGCTAGGAAATAGAAAGTGGAACCAGTAGAACAAAACAGACACACAACAAACAACAGTAAAAGTTTACTATAATCTGGTATTTGGCAAAATCATAAATTCAGGATTTGGGAATAACAAATTACTGTTTGATAAAAATTTCTGGGACAACTGGAAACAAGTTTGGCAGAAACTAGGTATAGACCCATATCTTACACTATTCACCACATGATCAAAATAGATACATGATCTAAACATAAAATGAGATGCCATAAGTTAATTAGAACAAGGAATATACCATTTAAGAGTTGGAGAACATTGTAAAATGTAAAATGGATAATTTGAATACATTAAATTGAAAGATTTTGTTAAAAAATGCTCTCAAGGGGGCAGCTGGGTAGCTCAGTGGAGTGAGAGTCAGGCCTAGAGACAGGAGGTCCTAGGTTCAAACCCGGCCTCAGCCACTTCCCAGCTGTGTGACCCTGGGCAAGTCACTTGACCCCCATTGCCCACCCTTACCACTCTTCCACCTATGAGACAATACGCCGAAATTAAGGGTTTAAAAAAAATGCTCTCAAAATTAGAAGAAAAGCAGAAAATTGGGGGGAAATTTTACAGGTAGCCCTTCAGATAGAGATCTCATATCTAAAATATAGAGTGGATTTTGTCAAATTTATAAGAATAAGAGCTATCCCCCAATTGATGAATGGATAAATAATTTTTAGATGAGGAAATCAATGTCATACATAAATATATGGAAAAAATTCTCCAAATAACTATTGATTAGAGAAATGTAAACCAAAACAACTGTGAGATATCACCTTACACCCACTAGACTGGCTAAAATAACAAAAGGTCAAATTGACACATTTTGGAGGGAATGTGGAAAAATGAGGACACTAATGCATAATTGATAGAGCTGTGAACTAATTCAACCTTTTTGTAGAACAATTTGGAATTATACCCAGAGTTATAAAACTGAGTACACTCATATACCTAGCAATACCATTGCTGGTTTGTTTCCTAAAATGATCAGGGAAAGAGTAAAAGAACCCAAATTTCCCAAATACATATAGCAGCTATCTTTGTGGTGGCAAAGAATTGGGAACTAAAGGGATATCTATCGATTGGAGAATGGCTAAACAAATTGTGGTATATGATTATTATGGGGATACTATTGCACCATAAGAAATGATGAACAGACTGATTTCTTTTAAAAATCTACAAAGAACCACAAAAGATAAGGAACAGTGAAATGAGGAACCAGTAGAACATTATACACAGTCACAGAGCTAATACTAAGACTAATCTGAAGATTACCTCCAGAAAGCGAACAAAAAGATAAAACATGAAAGACAATTTATATAAACATAGAGATCTCCATGATGATATCCTATGTGATTCAGGGGTGGGGGGAGTCAGGAGGAGTTGGGACATTTATGAATGAGATCTATTATGTAGACATGAAGAAATAGAGATAGAGTAAAGGGGCTCTCCTACAGAAAACAACTTGAAAGATAGGCATGAAGAGTCAATTTTCATGGGATGATGGGAAGCCAGAAGTAAAACTATACAAAGAAGAGTGCAGACCAATCACTCTCCACCTATAGCACCAGGTTCCAAGCCTGGTCATAGGCCAACTTTGGAATCCTGGGACCCTGCCTAAGCCAATAGCAGAGCACCCCATACTCCACACTCACCCCTTGAAGTCCCAAGCCCTGGCACCAGCCTGCAGTGGGACCCCAAAGTAGTGCCTGCCCCTTTCAAACCTGTGGTAAAGCACCTAACCCCATGGCAAAATAGCTCACAGTGTGCTAACTCCTATAAGCCATCAGGAGAGGACACCAGATCAGCAGTTTTAAGAACTCCCAGTTCACAGGCAAAAAAAGGCTGGGAAAATGAGCAAATAGCAAAAGAAACACCTAACCATATAAGAATTTTTGGAGACAAAGAAGAGCAAGGCACTGATTCAGTAGGGAACAGTGAGGGCAAAGTAACCATGTGCAACACTTCAAAGAAAAATAGGAATTGGTTTCAGGCACTGGAAGGATGCAAAAAGAAACTGAAAAATCAAATAGGATTGGAATAAAAATGGGTAAAAAAAACAAAAGCAATGCAAAAAGAAAATAACACCTTAAAAAGCAAAATTGGTCAAGTGGTGAAAGAGGCACGGAAGTCCAATGAAGAAAAGTGTTCTTTAAAAAACAGAACTAGGGGGCAGCTGGGTAGCTCAGTGGATTGAGAGCCAGGCCTAGAGACGGGAGGTCCTAGGTTCAAGTCTGACCTCAGACACTTCCCAGCTGTGTGACCCTGGGCAAGTCACTTGACCCCCATTGCCTACCCTTACAACTCTTCTGCCTTGGAGCCAATACATAGTATTGACTCCAAGATGGAAGGTAAGGGTTAAAAAAATAAAAAAGAACTGACCTACTGGGAAAAGAGGTTTAAAAATCCAAAGAAGAAAAAAGTTCCATGTAAAGTATAATGAACCAAATGGAAAAGGGAGATCAAAAGGTAATGAAAGAAAATCTATTTTAAAAAATTAGAATTGAGCAAATAGAAGATAATAACTTCATGAGACATCAAGAAAGAATACAGCCGAATCAAAAGTATGAAAAATAGAAGAAAATATGAAATATTTCATTGTAAAAACAATTTACCTTAAAAATATATCCAGGAGAGATAGTCTAAGAATTACTGAAATACCTGAATGTCATGATTTTAAAAAGCCTGGATGTCATATATCAATAAATTATTAAAGAAAACTGCCCTAATATTGTTGAACAAGAGGGTTAAAATAGGAATTAAAAGAATCAACAGATTGCCCTCTGCAATAAATCTCCAAATGACAACTCCCAGGAATGTTTTAGCCAAGTTCAAGAGCTTCCAGGCCAAGGAGAAAATACTGCAGGCAGCCCGAAAGAAACAATTCAAATATCATGGAGCCCCAGTCAGGATTACACAGGATCTGGCATA
The DNA here is from genome assembly GCF_016433145.1 of Gracilinanus agilis. Lineage (NCBI taxonomy): Eukaryota > Metazoa > Chordata > Mammalia > Didelphimorphia > Didelphidae > Gracilinanus > Gracilinanus agilis. The sequence goes on from NC_058131.1 coordinate 678,427,499, forward strand.
TTCTACATTAAACGATCAGAAGGCTTTGAATATGATATTCCAGAAGGCAAAGAAACTGGATTTACAAATAAGAATCACCTACCCATCAAAACTGATTATATTCTTTCAGAGGAAAATATGATCATTTAATAAAATAAAAGACTTACAATCATTCCTGGAAAAAGACCAGACCTAAATAGAAAATCTTAAGTTCAAATACAAAAATCAAGAGAAGCATTAAAAGCTAAATGAAAAAGATCAAAATGTTAAGGGACTCAATGTGGTCAAATAGTTTATATCCTTCATAGAAAGAAAATATTTGTAATACCTAAAATTTTTATCATTTTCATAGTCGTTAGAAGAAGTATACATGACAGAAGATGTAGTGGTAAACTATATAGGATGATGTGCAAAAAAAGGGGTGAAAAAGAAGATTGCATTGAGAGAAATTGGAAGAAGAAGTAAACAGGGTAAATTATATCACATAAAGAGGCACAGGGAAATATAATTATTACAATGGAGAAGAGGATGAGGATAATGATGAGTATAATACTTAAAACTTACCCTCATCAGTATTGACTCAGACAGGGAAGAACAGCCAGACTCATTGAAGTATAGATCGTTTCTTACCCTATAGAGAAGTAGAAGGGTAATAAGAAGGTTGGTGGTAGTAGCAGATTGGCTAAAATGATAGCAGGGGAGAGTAATGAATGTTGGAGGGGATGTGGCAAAATTGGGATATTAAAGCACTGCTGGTGGAGTTGTGAATTGATCCAACCATTCCGGATGGCAATTTGGAACTATGCCCAAAGAGAGATAAAAGACTGCCTGCCCTTCGATCCAGCCATAGCATTGCTGGGATCGTACCCCAAAGAGATCATAGATGAACAGACTTGTAAAAAAATATTTATAGCTACGCTCTTTGTGGTGGCAAAAAACTGGAAAACAAGGGTATGCCCTTCAATTGGGAAATGGCTGAACAAATTGTGACATATGCTGGTAATGCAATACTATTGTGCTCAAAGGAATAATAAACTGGAGGAAATCCATGTGAACTGGAAAGACCTCCAGGAATTGATGCAGACTGAAAGGAGAAGAGCCAGAAGAACATTGTACACAGAGACTGATACAGTGTGGTAAAATTAAATGTAATAGACTTCTGTACCAGCAGCAATGCAATAAACCAGCACAATTCTGAGGGATTTATGGAAAAGAACACTACCCACATTCAGAGGAAGAACTGCAGGAGTGGAAACACAGAAGAAAAACAACCACTTGAACACATGGGTTGATGCGGACATGGTTGGGGTTGTAGACACTAAACGACCACACCAATGCAACTATCAATAATATGTAAATAAGTCTTGATTGATCACATATGTTAAAACCAGTGGAAATGTTCATTGGATATGGGGGAAGTAAAGGGGGTGTGAAGGGGAAAGTAAAAACAAGAATCAGTTAACCATGGAAAATTTTTCTAAAACAATACAATATTTAAATCAAAAAAAAGAAGGTTGGTAGTGGGAAGGGGAGGAATAAAAGGGAGTGGGAATGGGGGCACTGATTAAAAGCAAAACACTTGTGTGAAGGGATAGACTAAGAGGAAAAAGTGTAAGATTATGTATATATATATATGTATATATATATATATATATGATTAAAGAGATAAGGAAGGTAATTACATCTTAATAAAAGGTAGTATAGACAATGAAGTAAATAACTACTTAACATATATGCACCAAATAGTATAGCCACCATATTTTTATTTTTATTTTTTAAACATTTATTAATATTTATTTTTTAGAAAAGTTAACATGGTTACATAATTCATGCTCTTACTTTCCCTTCACACCCCCAAGCTCCACCCCCCACATGGCTGATGGGTATTTCAATTGGTTTTAACCTGATCAAGACCTATTTCCAAATTGTTAATAGTTGCATTGGTGTGGTAGTTTCAAGTCTACATCCCCAATCATGTCCACCTCAACCCATGTGTTCAAGCAGTTGTTTTTCTTCTGTTTCCACTCCTGTAGCCCTTCCTCTGAATGTGGGTAGCATTCTTTTCCATAAATCCCTCAGAATTGTCCTGGGTCATTGCATTGCTGCTAGTACAGAAGTCCATTACATTCTATTTTACCACAGTGAATTTGTCTCTCTGTACAATGTTCTTCTGGCTCTGCTCCTTTCACTCTGCATCAATTCCTAGAGGTCTTTCCAGTTCACATGGAATTCCTCCAGTTTATTATTCCTTTGAGCACAATAGTATTCCATCACCAGCATATACCATAATTTGTTCAGCCATTCTCCAATTGAAGGGCATACCCTCGTTTTCCAGTTTTTTACCACCACAAAAAGTGTGGATATAAATATTTTTGTACAAGTCTGTTTATCTATTATCTCTTTGGGGTACAAACCCAGCAATGCTATGGCTGGATTGAAGGGCAGGCAGTCTTTTATCGCTCTTTGGGCATAGTTCCAAATTGCCATCCAGAATGGTTGGATCAGTTCACAGCTCCACCAGCAATGCATTAATGTCCCAGTTTTGCCACATCCCCTCCAGCATTCATTACTCTCCCCTTCTTTCATTTTAGCCAATCTGCTAGGTGTGAGATGATACCTCAGAGTTGTTTTGATTTGCATTTCTTTAATTATTAGAGATTTGGAACACTTTCTCATGTGCTTATTGATAGTTTTGATTTCTTTATCTGAAAATTGCCTATTCATATCCCTTGCCCATTTATCAATTGAGGAATTAGCCACCATATTTTTAAAGGAAAAACTAAATGAGCATTAGGAAGAAATAGTAAAACTATACTAGTGGGGGCCCTCAACCTTCCTCTATCAGAATTAGATAAAGCTAACCAAAAAATAAATAAGAAAGAAGTAAAAGAAGTGAATGAAATGTTAGAAACAGATTTAATAGATATCAGGAGAAAATTGAATTGGGATAAAAAACAATATATCTTCTTTTCAGCAACATGTGTTACACACACAAAATTGGCTCTGTACTAGGGCATAAAAACTTCACAACCAAATGCAGAAAAGCACAAATACTAAATGCAACTTTTTCAGATCCCAATGCAATAAAATTATAATCAATGAAGGTTCATGGAAAGGCAAATTAAAAATTAATTGGAAACTAAATAATCTAATTCTTCAAAATGGGTGGGCCAAAGAACAAATCATAGAAACAATAATTGATTTAATTAAATAAAATGACAATGAGGAGACAACACCAAAATTTATGGGATACAGCCAAAGCAATACTTAGGAGGAAATTTATATCCCTCAATGCTTATGTCAATAAAATAGAGAAAAAGTAAATCAATGAGTTGGCCATGCAACTTAAAAAACTAGGAAAAAAGTTTTATATCCTTAATAAAAGATAAAATTGGAAATTCTAAATATCAAAGGAGAAATTAATAAAACTGAAAGTAAAAAACTATTGAATTAATAAGACTAGGAGTTGGTTCTATTAAAAAAAACAAATAAAATAGATAGATCATTGGTTAATTTGACTGAAAAAAAGAAAAGGAGAATCAAATTACCATTATCAAAAATGAAAAGGGTGAGTTCACCACCAATGAAGAGGAAATTAAAGCAATTATTGGGAGATATTTTGTCCAATTATATGACAACAAATTTGACAATCTAGGTGAAATGGATGAATATTTACAAAAATATAAGTTGCCTAGATTAGCAAAAGAGGAAATGGAATAATTATTTAATCCCATCTCAGAAAAAGAAATTAGACAAGCCATGAATGAACTCCCTAAGAAAAAATCCCCAGGGCCAGAAGAATTCATGAGAGAATTTTTATCAAACATTTAAAGAGCAATTAATCCCAATACTATATAAACTATATGGCAATGTAAGCAAATAAGGAGTCCTACCAAATTCTTTTTATGGCATAAATATGGTGCTGATACCCAAGCCAGGAAAACCCAAAACAGAGAAAAATTACAGACCAATTTCCATAATGAATATTGATGCAAAAATCTTAAATAAAATACTAGAAAAGAGATTATAGCAATATATTACAAAGACTATTCATTTTGACCAGATGGGATTTATACACGGAATGCAAGACTAGTTTAATATTAGGAAAACTATCAGCATAATTGACCATATTAATAACCAAACTAACCGAAATCACATGATTATCTCAATAAATGCAGAAAAATCCTTTGACAAAATACGACACCCATTCCTATTAAAAACATGAGAAAACATAGAAATAAAAGGACCTTTCCTTAAAATAAGTAGTATCTATCTAAAACCATCAGGAAGTATCATCTGTAGAGGGAATGAGTTAAAAGCCTTCCTAATAAAATCAGGAGTGAGACAAGGATGCCCATTATCACCACTATTATTTAATATTGTACTAGAAATGTTAACTTTAGCAAAAAGAAAAGAAAAATATTGAAGGAGTTAAAGTAGGCAATGAGGAAACTAAATTATCACTCTTTGTAAATGAAATAAAAATACTTTAAGAATCCAAGATAATCAACTTAAAGACTAGTTGAAATAATTAACAACTTTAGCAAAGTTGCTGGATACAAAATAAACATACATAAATCATCAGCACATCTACACATTTCCAATAAAATCTAACAGCAAGAGTTAGAAAGAGAAACTCCATTTAAAATCACTATAGACAATATAAAATATTGGGGAATCTATTTGCTGAGACAAACACAGGAATTATATGAACACAATTATAAAACATTCATCACACAAATAAAGTTAGATCTAAACAACTGGAAAAATATTAATTGCTCATGGGTAGGCTGAGCAAATATAATAAAATGACAATCCTACTGAAATTAATTTACTTATTCAGTGCCTTAACAATCAAACTACCAAAATTATTTTATAGAAATAGAAAAAAAAAATTCATCTGGAAGAGCAAAAAGTCAAGACTATCAGAGGAACTAAAGAAAAAAATGTGAAGGATAATGGCCTAGCAGTACCAAACCTGTTGAATTGTACTATAGAGAAGTAATCATCAAAACAACCTGGCACTGGCTAAGTAATAGAAGAGTGGATCAATAGAATAAAGTAGGGGTAAAAAAAACCTCGGCAATCTAGTGTTTGACAAACCCAAAGATCCTAGCTTTTAGAATAAGAGCTCACTATTTGACAAAAATTGCTTGGAAAATTGGGAAACGGTATGGCAAAAATTAGTTATAGATCAATATCTCATACCCTATCCCAAGTTAAGGTCAAAATGGGTATACTTAGACATAAAGGGGGATATTATAAGTAAATTAGGGGAGTATAGGATACTTTGCCAGTCAGATCTATGGAGAAAGGAAGAATTTGGGAACAAACGAGATAGAGAACATTATAAAACATAAAATGAATAATTTTGATTATATTAAATTATAAAAGTTTTGAACATACAAAACCAATGCAACCAAGATTAGAAGGGAAACAATAAAGTGGGGAGAAATTTAAACCAAATTTCTCTAATAAAGGTCTCATTTCCCAAATCTATAAAGAATTTAACCAAATTTATAAGAATACAAGTCATTCCCTGATTGACAAATTGTCAAAGGATATGAATAAGCAGTTTTCAGATGAAGACATTAAAGCTTTCAATAAACATATGAGAAAATGTTTCAAATCCCTCTTGATTAGAGAAATGCAAATTAAAACAACCCTGAGGTACCACCTCACACCTAGATAGACCAATATAACAGTAAAGGAAATGATAAATGTTGGAGGGAATATAGCAAAATTAGAACACGAATGCATTGCTGGTGGAACTGTGAACTGATCCAACCATTCTGGAGTGCAGTTTGGAACTATGCCCAAAGGGCTATAAAAATACATAACTGTTGATCCATTAATACCGCTACTAGGTCTGTATTCCAAAGAGATTTTTTAAAGGGAATGGGGAGACCTACTTGTACAAAAATATTTATAGCTGCTCTTTTCGTGTTGGCAAATAATTGAAAATTGAAAGGATGTCCATCAATTGGGGACTGGCTGAACAAATTGTCGTATATGATGGTAATGAAATACTATTGTGCTTTAAGGAACGATGAACAAGATAATTTCAGAAAGAGCTGGAAAGATCTTCGTGGACTGATGCAGAGAGAAATAAGCAGAACCAAGAAAACATTTACACACTAACAGCAATATTGTGGAATGATCAACTGTGATAACTTAGTTACTCTCAGCCACACAAAGATACAGAACAACTCTCAGGGACTTGGGACAAAGAATGCTATTCTCCTCCAGAGAAAGAACTATTGGAGTCAGAATACAGAGGAAAGCATATGATTTTTCAATTGTTTTTTTAGGTTTATATTTTGGGGTTTGGATTTTATAAGATTACTCACAAAAATGAACAATATGGAAAAAATAAAGTAAAATTTTAAATAAATAAAAAAATAAAAATAAAGGAGGGAGTACCAGCACTGATGACATCAAAGATTATAGAAGCAAGTGGTTAAGCAATAGAAACTTCAAGTCATTCCTTACTCTTCTCCTCTCTTCTATCTTCCCCCTGCCCCCATAAAAAAGCAGTACATGAGATGCTGTATTACCTTGAGACAGAAATTCAGACAGTTACAGAATGAGTTACTTAATTTGTCCATGATCCACCCAAATGAATGACTCTAAGCAAAGTCTGATTCCCACAACAGAATAGAGTGCCTTTTATGAGCGAATCACTTCCCTTGGGCCTCAGTCTTCTCATCTGTTAAAAAAAAAAGGTAGAACCTGTTAGATTTGTGCTTCCCTGTGAAAGCCTTCAAAAACCCAGGGACACCTCCATAACACTACAAGGCATTAGAGAAGGATGTTGGTTGAAGCAATGAATAAATAAATGAGGTTAAATGCTTTAAACTTTCCCACCTTCTATATTTGCTGAAGCCGATGCTTTCATTTCAACTTACCTTCCTCTACTCCTCACTTGTTAAATCCCTCTTTTCTTGAAACCCAACTCAAATGCCATTTCTTTCACAATGCTTTCTTTGATCTTCCAAGCCAATAGTCTGAAATATTTCCTCTCAAATCCCTCAGAGTGCTTAGTTTTACACTTTTTTCATGAACTTATATATTATTATCTACTCCTCTATATATGTGTCCTATCCCTATATCCCAGGAGGGCAGAGACTTTGTCTTATTTTTAAAAACTATTTCATTACCTAGCATGATATTCAGCAAGTAGAAGTTATTTAACAAAGGCTTATAGAATTAATGAATATTGAATGAAAACTAATAGATTTGAAATGTAGCAATGCTGTGGTCATTTAAGAAGGCACATAGGATGCTTGGAAAGTTTAGTTTACTGAAAAATCCTTTAACAAAACATTCACTCATTTCATACAGATAAGCAAGAACCAGGTTACTGCTGCCTGGTTACTTTTCAGAAACTAAAGGTGTACTCACCAACCCAGAGGTGACATTCTGTAGTGGGTGAGACATGACTGCCTTTGCATTCACAGCTATAGCCTCTTCTCCACTGTAATATACTATCTGGAAGAAAGCACAACATTTCAGGCAATTCAATTATCTTCCTAGACAGTCTTCCAAAGTGATATTTCTGACCTAGGGTGATTTTGCACCTTGTTCCCACAACTCAACAGATACAGACAAGCAGAGGTTTCCCCAAATTCTCTACCCTCAGAAGGGACACATAGATAGAATTCCCTAAGGTTTATTTCCACTGAAGGAAATGGCAGTGAGCCACATCTAACTCATACATGAGATGAAGGAAAGGGCAGACAGAGCCTAATATCATTCAAGGAGACAGCCATGGCATTCTCTCAGCCCTCCTATACTCCACTATCCAGCAAGTGTTTCCAATCCCTTCCACTGCAGCAAAGCCCTGGTGACCAGCTGAGTAGCTGCTATACCTATAATTCCTTCCTGCTTCAGTAGTTATGTCATCAGCAGGATATGTCAAATTCTGACTGCCATGATCCATCCCTTGCTACTAGACTTTGTCCATGAAGGCATGACATCCTTCCTCTCACAATTGAGAACTCATTCAAAGGGACACCCTCTGCTGTTTTATCCAAGGTTGGGGCTGGGTAATATTTGCAGTGGGACATTTGTTAATAGAGGTCCATGACTTTATAACTGTCTCTAGAGCGTTTATGGGAAACTAACACCTCTTGTCTGAGGGCTTGCTGAGCCCTTTTCACAATTGCTCATCCCTCCTTGGTATCCATCTTTCACCAAACTCTCACTCTCACCAATTCCAAGAAGCTGTAGCATGTGCAATGATCATCCCCTAGTAAAGCCATCTCAGCAGAAGGGCTAAACCAGTTTGAAGGTAACCAAGAGGCTTCACAACCATCATTGAGTTAGGGGGGTGTCTACCCCAAGCATGTGAAGACTTCCCCTAGCAAAATGGGCAAATGAGAACAATTTGTTACAACAGCAATGAAGGTGGTAGAAGCAGGTGTTGGGGAGCAATTAGAGACCAGTCAGACATGGAACTCCAAAGTCATCCCCTGCATCCAGGGCCATTACCAGGTGTCCTGACTTTTTCTTTTCACTAGACTTGGATGGCTTTGGAAGAGATGGTGAGACTGATGACCTTGCACAACTCTGCCTCACTTAAATCCAACTCACACAAATAGAGACATCATCCTGTAATATCATTGGTCTTCTTTGAAATGAAGGATGAAAAACAATTCCCCCAATTAGGCACTAAAACTTTCAGGATAGGACTCAGAAAGCAGGGTGGCAAAGCTTCCCTCCAGTGGGATTCATCATTAACAAATAGACAGTTGATAAAATTGGCTCTTAGCAATGGTATTTACTAAAATGGCATAGCAAAAACAGTAACTACAAAACATTCTCCCCATAAATCCTGAATGAAATCTCCCACAAATACACATGGCATCAATGGGAAGAACGGAAGTTCAAATGGAATGGAATGATAAGGAGGAATATATGTAGGATACAAGCATGGTAAAAACAACTCCTAACTCCTGATCTATAAGCATTAGATATCCTTTTCCCCCCCTTCACACAGCTCCCTTTGAGCACACAATGAGTTCCGTAGTTGGATTCCAACGTCTGTTTATCTCCATAGTCTCACTCTCTTTTCTGTTTCCAGGGGGTAGTTCTTTTCTAAACAGCTCCCTACTAGGTTGACTGTTCTGTATCCTGACAGTGTGCCTTTCTGAAGTGTGTATTTCTGATACTCAATGAATATAGTATCTTCTACTATTATGATAGGCTAATGTGCAGAAAAATCCTTACTACCTCCTTTTAATGGTCCCCTCTACAGGTAGTTCTTGCCTTATCATCTCTCTCACACTCAAAATGCTGAAACTTAAGCAGTATTATTTCTTAATCTAGGTTCCATGGATTCCCTAAGGGGTCCATAGATAGATTTCAGGAGCTTTGTGGATTTGTATGATTTAAAAATCTTTATTTCAACATACTTTCTTTCCTATGTAGTCCTAAGTATTTTATTTTGTGCACTTAAAAACATGGTTGTGAGAAGGGTTGCACAGGTTTCACCAAACTGCCAAAGGGGTCCTTGAGAGAAAAGGAGATTAAGAACCACAGGTGTCTAGATATATTTATAATTAGCTTAACACATCATTAACACCTTCTAATTACATCTTGGGAATTCTGTGACTGCATCAATTGAAGTGGGAGCAGGGAGCTCCCTCCTTCATACATCTATTAAGGTCTCTGACCTCTGAGGTAGACTTTCCCAAGAAAATAGGGAAGGAAATATTGTTATTAAAGCTGTTGTTAGTGACCTTGTGACATGATTCATTTCTATCAAACACATTTCTCTCCCCTCTTGTCTAAAACCTCAGGTAGTTTGCAGATCAGGTCAATACAAAAGACTTAGTCAAGGACACACCTCATGCCAGGGAATACAGAGCTACACATACCAAAAGCTACTCAAGGGTAATCGAATCCACCCACACTCTCAAACTGCATTGCTTCACATCAATGATGTTTCACTGGGAACAATAAAATTTCACCAGAGAATCAATCCTGAAACAGCAATAATAGTGGCCTTATATACACCATTCTCGAATTTTTTCCCCTCATTTTATCTGCTCCCTGAAGGCAGCCCCAGATTGGGAGAGGCTAGTACAGTCCTTGGAGTGATTGTCTGCAGCTGTTACTTTCCACACTCAGATTCCAGTGCCCCAGACTTCTTTTAGTGTGCTAATACTAACTACTCTCATGTAAGGGACCATATCTGCTCTCTTATTGTCCCTTCTGTCTGAGTTTTGTCTCCCAAACTCAATTGTAAGCTCTTAAAAACTAAAGACTATATCTTTAACCATTCCTCCCTATTTCCCATTGTACCAAGCATGGGCAGCTCTCAATAAATACTTGCCAAATGAAATGGGATGGGATGGGATAGGATAAAAGCCTAGAGAGAAGCTCAAATCTATGCAGAGCAACCAAAAGTGCTAATCAATTTTAACTGAGGGTAAAAGAGGTAGAATGGGAGGAGGAGACTGTGGTGAAAGGGCTCTGGATTTGGAATTTGAATTTTAACTTCAAAAGTTGGGACCAGGGGCAGCTGGGTAGCTCAGTGGATTGAGAGCCAGGCCTAGAGACGGGAGGTCCTAGGTTCAAATCCGGCCTCAGACACTTCCCAGCTGTGTGACCCTGGGCAAGTCACTTGACCCCCATTGCCCACCCTTACCACTCTTCCACCTATAAGTCAAATACACAGAAGTTAAGGGTTTAAAATTAAAAAAAAAAAAGTTGGGACCAATCATTTATAACTCCCACCTCAGTTTCCACACTTGGAAAATGGATGGAAGGTGGACTAGATCAGCTCAAAGACCACCTCCAGCTCTAAATCTATGACCCTAAGAAATAGAACCCAGTTTGGAAAGGGATGCCATGAAATAGCAAGGCATAGCTGGAAACTTCCAAAGGGATAATCTGATCCACCAGCCCTACTCCAGTTCTCAACCATCCATTGTCGCCCTCCCTTTCCAATTCCTCCTCTCTTCATAGGACACTGTCCTTTATAACTGCCTCTTCTCCAGTGTTGGAATTTAGAACTGACTTCAATATTGCATAAACCATGACTCTTCTGGAGGCAGAGCAAGCAATTAAACAGCTGGACTGAGCTTCCAGCAGAAGATAAAAGTGGTCAAGACAAAGAGGTTAGCAAATGGCCCTCCCTGAGTTTGGAGATGCAATGAGGGTGATTCACATCCATTAATGCTATTTTCTCCAGCGTTCTCTGAGTAGAATAAACAAGCCCCTGCCAGTAGAAATGAGTTCTGACCTTTGCCTGCCCCCTCAGAGCCTAAATCCTTCACAAGTGCACTTTAATGGGATCATTGATTTTTTTAAATCCTTTTTTGAATCATCAGAATAGACTTCCATATTTAGATAGATTTACAAACCCCTTTCCTGGGCGGGGGAAGGGAAGAGGAAGAATTATTATCTTAATTTTAAAGGGAATTGGACTGTACCTGTGATTTATTGCCATAGGATACTCCAAGAAAAGGATACTTCCTTTACTAATGGAAGTCAACATCTCCTCTGCCACTTACAGGCACAGAGAGCTCCCTGGGGCCCTGATGACTCGTCTAGGGTCACACAACCAGCATGCAGAACTTAAAAGCTAAGGTCTTTCTGACATTGAGGCCAATATTCTATCCACTGTAACTTACTGCCTCTGTTTTTTTATAGATGGGGGAAATGAGGCATAGGGAAGTCATTTGCCTAAAGTCACACCGAGATTTCAATTCAAGGGTCAATTGAACCTCAATTTAATCACACCATTCTACCTCTCTAATATAGAATAATGGAATTCCAGAGTGGGAAGGGGCCTCAGTGGTTAGCTTGTCCATCCATCCCTGAAGCAAGATTCTCTTCTATAATATCCCTAACAATTGGTCATCTAACCTCTGCTTGAAGACCTCCAATGAAGGAGAGCTTACCAACTCCTAAGGGTCATTCTACCTTCTGAAAGTTCAAATATCTCTTCCTCCACCCCTTCTTCACAAAACTACTTCAGAAAACTATCTACACTGGCTACTTCCACTTCCTCTTCACTCATCCTCTTCTAAATGCTTGCCAATCTGACTTCCAACCTTACCAAATCAGTCAAAACTGTTCTCTCCAAAGGCATCATTGTTCATTTAATTGCCAATCCCAATAGCCATTTCTCCATCCTCATCCTTCCTTACTTCTTTGAAATATCTGATGCTGTTAATCAAGTTCTCTTCCTGGATACTCTCTCCTCTCTCATTTTTTAAATACTACTAGATCTCAAATTTCCTCCTATATGTTTGGCAACTCTTTAATCTCCTTTACTGGATCAATTGTGGTAGTACCCACTAACTATGGGTGTAACCCAAAGGTCCATCCTGGGCCCATTTCTTTTATCCCACTTCTATATCCCTTGGTGGGCTCATCAGCAACCATGAGTTTCATTATCATTTCTTTACATATAATTATCATATATATAAAATATGGGTCTTTTATATGTATGTATATACAAATATACATATGTATACACACAAACATATATACATATATAATATATGCAGCCTTAGTTTCTCTCTTAAGCTCCAGTTCAATAATACCAATAGCCTTTTGGACATCTCAAATTCAACATACCCAAAAAATAACTAATTATTTTCCATCACCACCCCAAGTCCTCCCCTATTCCAGACTTCTATACTGCTTTGGAGAACATCATCATCTTTCAAGTCACCAAAGCTTACACCTTCAGTGTCATGACTAACTCCCCACTCCTATTTCCCTCCCAAATCCAATATGTAAAGTGCTTGACAAGTCTTAGAACACCATATAAATGCTAGTTGTTACTAATATTATTATTATTATTAGTTGATTATAATCCCAAATAGATACAAACTAAAAGGAATGCTATAAAATGGTCTCTACTTTCTAAGTAAGACACACAAAATAGGACCAGTTTTACTTGTGTCAATCACAATCCCAAGGGAAATACAAATAGGCTAGTCCATGAAAGCATGAAAGGAATGATCATTTCTCTAAAGCAGGGGTTGGCAACCTTTTTGGCCGTGAGAGCCATAAACGCCACATTTTTCAAAATGTAATTTCGTGAGAGCCGTACAGTGCTCACAGTGGTGCTCCTGTAACAGCGCCTGAAAAAAAAATTGACTTTATGGCTCCTGCAGAAAGAGCCATATCTGGCCCTCAAAAGAGCCAGATATGTTTCGAGAGCCATACATTGCTGACCCCTGTGCTAAAGGAAGTTCTCAATGCTGAGAAAAGGAGAATCTTTAAAACAGACTATTAGATAGGTATTTGCTAGTACTGTTTGAAACCAATTTCATCATCTCACCTTTTGAGAGTTGAATACATGATAGTTATAAGGTCTTCTTTTTCCCCATAGACATAGACATAGATATAGATATAGATGATGTAGCCATATAAATAGAAATAAATAGATTATATAGCTATAGCTATGGAGAGCTAAGAGGGAGAGGGAAGGAGAAATCAACACAACCTTGAAACACAAATCTATCATGTAGGCAAGACATTCCTCCTTAATCTCATACCCAGTGGCATGGTGTTCTGGGCTGGATCATGCCTGGAGCAGTTCCCTCATAGTTTAACTTTAATACTAGAACAAAGTTAAGACACATATAAGTCATTCAGTGATTAAAAAAAGGAAATTGACTTACCTGTAGGAGAAAAAATATTCAGCAAATTTAAGTGGTGAGAACCTCTTGAATTGGTTTAGCTGAATACACACACCCCCATGATCCACCAGCCAAACACTGGAGTACCCCAGAGTTCCTCATGGCTGTTTTGTGCACAGACAGTGAAAAGTGTTGACAGTCTGCTGAGCCAATTGAAGCTCCAGATAGACCTGAATGCCTTTTAAGGAAAAAAAAATAGCCTAACTTTGTGGGATGGTGTAAGGTAGGATATTACTCAAACCACACATGGCAACCTAAGACACACTGAATACTCACAAGTGGATAGGTAGTAAAGGAAACCCAAACAATTAAGATTGATAGGAATACTCCAAATCTATAGCTATGAATAATACTATTTTCCACCAAATGCAAAAACAGTCATGCCTACAGCAATTCTCTATCAGCTCACTAAGCAGGAGAGACACAGCATGATCCACTCATCACCAACAAAAGTCTATATCTTTTTTCTGGCTTTCTTGAGCAATAATTGACCTAAACTGGGGGAGCAGGGGAGGGGAGAGAATGCAAATTGGTAAAGAATGAAAAAGCAGCTAAAATATGCAATGGGCAAGGAACTCCTGCAACTTGGCTCTTAACAGTCAATTCCTTGCCATGGGCAACCTCCCACTTGTCTGATTATGTTATATTGGGAGAGGAGGGCAATAAAGGACTACAAATCTTGGGCTTCTTGCATAGATAAGCTTATTTATTGCTTATACTCCTCTCCCCAGTCCTGCTCTACAGGCAGACTAGCTACTACACTCAAGCAGAAGTTCTCAGGCAATCAAGAAGGAAATTTTGGCTTTTATTTAAAAAATAAACCAACAATAACTACAACATTTATTGAGCACCTACTGTATGCAAGGCATTGTGCTAGGTTTGAAGAATAGAAGAGAAAAATAAAACAGTCCCTGCCCTCAAGGAGTTTATATTCTGCTGAACTTCATCATTTTACATAGTGTTGTGTAAGTTTTCCATTTAAAAAATCATATAATTTCCTTCTCAGCGGCAACTTACCTCCGGTGCTTAGATCAAATAACTAGTAAGAGAAGTGAGTCCTTTGCTGACAGCCTTTAAATACAAAAGCTAATCACCTCCCATGGGCACAGCAATTGACAATAACATGTCCTAGTTTCCCTACCTAAATGGTCAATCTTCTTTTCCTCTATGCTTGTGACCTACTAATCTCTTGATCTCTCCCTATTTGACAGTCAGAATGAAAGCTGTTTGCCACTTGCAAAGAGCATATAGATCTATTTATTTCATGTGATGATGATGATGATATCCAGCATTTAAATAGCACTTAAAGGTTCGCAGAATGCTTTATGAATGCATCTCTTTTTATCCTCATAACAACCCTAAGAAGTAGATGCTATTATTATTCCTGTTGTATCAATAAGAAAACTGAGACAGACAGAGATTAAGTGACTTTCCCAGGGCCACACAGCTAGCAAGGGTCTCAAGTTGGATTTGAACTCAGGTCTTCCTGACTTTGGTGCTCTATCTACTGTACTAGCTAGTCACTGTCATTTAAATGTTTACAAAGAACTTTGTGATATTGGAGTCATAAGTACCATTATTCCCATTTCATAGATGAAGAAAGTAAGGAAGAGTCTTGTCCATGGTGACCCAGCCAGGGCATGTCAAATGTGGGATTAAAACTTGGGTCTCGGGGGTTCCGGGTTAAGATGGCGGCAGAGTAAGAAGCAGCTCTTAACCTCTCCTAACCGAAACACACAAAACTCCTCAAGGGGACATAAAAACAAGTCCAGACGAACGGAGGAACCCCCACAACAGGGCACAGCGTGGAAGGTACGTGGAATCGAGGCATTTCCATGCTATAAAGGGGTGAAACAGCTCTCACTAAATCGCGGGCTGAGCAACCACCCCACCCCCACCCCCTCCACACACATCTATAGCGCCGAAGACAGCTAAAAAGAAATCGAGCAAGTTTGGGGCACCCATCGAGTCATTGGCAGCTCCGGGGCCTGTTCCTGAGAGCAGCAAGATTTAGGACCCCAGAAAGCTAACGAACGCACACAAAATTTGAGCGCAGGAGCAGAGAGCCGAGAGCGGACGCAGAGCGCAGGCACGGGCGGAAGCGTGGGTGGAGGCAGACACAACCAAGAGCTAAAGCTCTGAAACCCTGAGTGGGGAACCAGTGCAGACGGGTATACGACTGTGGAAGCAGCGCCCTGAGACTTGTAAAGAAACCTCCGGCAGAGGATCAAGCAAGGGGGTCCACCAGAGGGCTTGACTTTGGAAAAAACCAGAACTCAGACCTCAGGAGCCAATAGACCGCGGACAGACCCTGAGCGCAAGGATAAACCTGAGAAGCTGCTGGGCTAA